>NW_025745951.1:0-110000 GCF_021184085.1 Oncorhynchus gorbuscha | reverse complement strand
AACAACATGATGATGGTTCCACTGTGTATTACTGTCAGTTATATACAACAACATGATGTTGGTTCCACTATGTATTACTGTCAGTTATATACAACATGATGATGGTTCCACTATGTATTACTGTCAGTTATATACAACAACATGATGATGGTTCCACTATGTATTACTGTCAGTTATATACAACATGATGATGGTTCCACTGTGTATTACTGTCAGTTATATACAACATGATGATGGTTCCACTGTGTATTACTGTCAGTTATATACAACATGATGATGGTTCCACTATGTATTACTGTCAGTTATATACAACATGATGATGGTTCCACTGTGTATTACTGTCAGTTATATACAACATGATGATGGTTCCACTGTGTATTACTGTCAGTTATATACAACATGATGATGGTTCCTCTGTGTATTACTGTCAGTTATATACAACAACATGATGATGGTTCCACTATGTATTACTGTCAGTTATATACAACAACATGATGATGGTTCCACTGTGTATTAATGTCAGTTATATACAACATGATGATGGTTCCACTGTGTATTACTGTCAGTTATATACAACAACATGATGATGGTTCCACTGTGTATTAATGTCAGTTATATACAACATGATGATGGTTCCACTGTGTATTACTGTCAGTTATATACAACAACATGATGATGGTTCCACTGTGTATTACTGTCAGTTATATACAACATGATGATGGTTCCACTATGTATTACTGTCAGTTATATACAACAACATGATGATGGTTCCACTATGTATTACTGTCAGTTATATACAACAACATGATGATGGTTCCACTGTGTATTAATGTCAGTTATATACAACATGATGATGGTTCCACTGTGTATTACTGTCAGTTATATACAACATGATGATGGTTCCACTATGTATTACTGTCAGTTATATACAACAACATGATGATGGTTCCACTGTGTATTACTGTCAGTTTTATACAACAACATGATGATGGTTCCACTGTGTTTTACTGTCAGTTATATACAACATGATGATGGTTCCACTGTGTATTACTGTCAGTTATATACAACATGATGTTGGTTCCACTATGTATTACTGTCAGTTATATACAACATGATGATGGTTCCACTGTGTATTACTGTCAGTTATATACAACATGATGATGGTTCCACTGTGTATTATTGTCAGTTATATACAACATGATGATGGTTCCACTGTGTATTACTGTCAGTTATATACAACAACATGATGATGGTTCCACTGTGTATTACTGTCAGTTATATACAACATGATGTTGGTTCCACTATGTATTACTGTCAGTTATATACAACATGATGATGGTTCCACTGTGTATTACTGTCAGTTATATACAACAACATGATGATGGTTCCACTGTGTATTACTGTCAGTTATATACAACAACATGATGATGGTTCCACTGTGTATTACTGTCAGTTATATACAACAACATGATGATGGTTCCACTGTGTATTACTGTCAGTTATATACAACATGATGATGGTTCCACTGTGTATTACTGTCAGTTATATACAACAACATGATGATGGTTCCACTGTGTATTACTCTCAGTTATATACAACATGATGATGGTTCCACTATGTATTACTGTCAGTTATATACAACATGATGATGGTTCCACTGTGTATTACTGTCAGTTATATACAACAGGGTGATGCTGGTTCCACTGTGTATTACTGTCAGTTATATACAACAACATGATGATGGTTCCACTGTGTATTACTGTCAGTTATATACAACAACATGATGATGGTTCCACTGTGTATTACTGTCAGTTATATACAACATGATGATGGTTCCACTGTGTATTACTGTCAGTTATATACAACAAATCAAATCAAATCAAATCAAATCAAATTTATTTATATAGCCCTTCGTACATCAGCTGATATCTCAAAGTGCTGTACAGAAACCCAGCCTAAAACCCCAAACAGCAAACAATGCAGGTGTAAAAGCACGGTGGCTAGGAAAACTCCCAGTTATAAAACAAAGAAACCTGATGGTTCCACTGTCCTATTACTGTCAGTTATATAACAGAACATGACCAAGATGTTCAAATGTTCATAAATGACCAGCATGGTCAAATAATAATAAGGCAGAACAGTTGAAACTGGAGCAGCAGCACAGTCAGATGGACTGGGGAGCAAGGAGCCATCATGTCAGGTAGTCCTGGGGCACGGTTATATACTCAGGTCCTCCGAGAGAGAGAAAGAAAGATTAGATGGGGTGGCCAGTCCTCTTCTGGCTGTGCCAGGTGGAGATTATAACAGAACGTGGCCAAGATGTTCAAATGTTCATAAATGACCAGCATGGTTGAATAATAGTAAGGCAGAACAGTTGAAACTGAGCAGGAGCATGGCCAGGTGGACTGGGGACAGCAAGGAGTCCTCATGTCAGGTAGTCCTGGGACATGGTTCCACCAGTTGAAACTGGAGCAGCAGCATGGCCAGGTGGACTGGGGACAGCAAGGAGTCATCATGTCAGGTAGTCCTGGGGCATGGTTCTAGGGCTCAGGTCCTATATACAGAAAGAGAAAGGATGATGAGTTCCACTTAGATTTTACACAGTTATATACCGAATAGATGACAGGAGAAGTACTCCAGATAAACAAACTGACCCTAGCCCCGATTACTGCAGCATAAATACTGGAGGCTGAGACAACAACATGATGATGGTTCCACTGTGTATTACTCTCAGTTATATACAACATGATGATGGTTCCACTATGTATTACTGTCAGTTATATACAACATGATTATGGTTCCACTGTGTTTTACTGTCAGTTATATACAACATGATGATGGTTCCACTGTGTATTACTGTCAGTTATATACAACATGATGTTGGTTCCACTGTGTATTACTGTCAGTTATATACAACATGATGATGGTTCCACTGTGTATTACTGTCAGTTATATACAACAACATGATGATGGTTCCACTGTGTATTACTGTCAGTTATATACAACATGATGATTATGGTTCCACTGTGTATTACTGTCAGTTATATACAACAACATGATGATGGTTCCACTGTGTATTACTGTCAATTATATAGAACAACATGATGATGGTTCCACTGTGTATTACTGTCAGTTATATACAACATGGTGATGGTTCCACTGTGTATTACTGTCAGTTATATACAACATGATGATGGTTCCACTGTGTATTACTGTCAGTTATATACAACAACATGATGATGGTTCCACTATGTATTACTGTCAGTTATATACAACAACATGTTGATGGTTCCACTGTGTATTACTGTCAGTTATATACAACAGGGTGATGGTTCCACTGTGTATTACTGTCAGTTATATACAACATGATGATGGTTCCACTGTGTATTACTGTCAGTTATATACAACATGATGATGGTTCCACTGTGTATTACTGTCAGTTATATACAACAAAATGATGATGGTTCCACTATGTATTACTGTCAGTTATATACAACAACATGATGATGGTTCCACTGTGTATTACTGTCAGTTATATACAACATGGTGATGGTTCCACTGTGTATTACTGTCAGTTATATACAGCATGATGATGGTTCCACTGTGTATTACTGTCAGTTATATACAATATGATTATGGTTCCACTGTGTATTACTGTCAGTTATATACAACATGATGATGGTTCCACTGTGTATTACTGTCAGTTATATACAACATGATTATGGTTCCACTGTGTTTTACTGTCAGTTATATACAACATGATGATGGTTCCACTGTGTATTACTGTCAGTTATATACAACATGATGTTGGTTCCACTGTGTATTACTGTCAGTTATATACAACATGATGATGGTTCCACTGTGTATTACTGTCAGTTATATACAACAACATGATGATGGTTCCACTGTGTATTACTGTCAGTTATATACAACATGATGATGATGGTTCCACTGTGTATTACTGTCAGTTATATACAACAACATGATGATGGTTCCACTGTGTATTACTGTCAATTATATAGAACAACATGATGATGGTTCCACTGTGTATTACTGTCAGTTATATACAACATGGTGATGGTTCCACTGTGTATTACTGTCAGTTATATACAACATGATGATGGTTCCACTGTGTATTACTGTCAGTTATATACAACATGATGATGGTTCCACTGTGTATTACTGTCAGTTATATACAACATGATGATGGTTCCACTGTGTATTACTGTCAGTTATATACAACAACATGATGATGGTTCCACTATGTATTACTGTCAGTTATATACAACAACATGATGATGGTTCCACTGTGTATTACTGTCAGTTATATACAACAGGGTGATGGTTCCACTGTGTATTACTGTCAGTTATATACAACAACATGATGATGGTTCCACTGTGTATTACTGTCAGTTATATACAACAACATGATGATGGTTCCACTATGTATTACTGTCAGTTATATACAACATGATGATGGTTCCACTATGTATTACTGTCAGTTATATACAACAACATGATGATGGTTCCACTATGTATTACTGTCAGTTATATACAACATGATGATGGTTCCACTGTGTATTACTGTCAGTTATATACAACATGATGATGGTTCCACTGTGTATTACTGTCAGTTATATAAAACATGATGATGGTTCCACTATGTATTACTGTCAGTTATATACAACATGATGATGGTTCCTCTGTGTATTACTGTCAGTTATATACAACAACATGATGATGGTTCCACTATGTATTACTGTCAGTTATATACAACAACATGATGATGGTTCCACTGTGTATTACTGTCAGTTATATACAACATGATGATGGTTCCACTGTGTATTACTGTCAGTTATATACAACAACATGATGATGGTTCCACTGTGTATTAATGTCAGTTATATACAACATGATGATGGTTCCACTGTGTATTACTGTCAGTTATATACAACAACATGATGATGGTTCCACTGTGTATTACTGTCAGTTATATACAACATGATGATGGTTCCACTATGTATTACTGTCAGTTATATACAACAACATGATGATGGTTCCACTGTGTATTACTGTCAGTTTTATACAACAACATGATGATGGTTCCACTGTGTTTTACTGTCAGTTATATACAACATGATGATGGTTCCACTGTGTATTACTGTCAGTTATATACAACATGATGATGATGGTTCCACTGTGTTTTACTGTCAGTTATATACAACATGATGATGGTTCCACTGTGTATTACTGTCAGTTATATACAACAACATGATGATGGTTCCACTGTGTATTAATGTCAGTTATATACAACATGATGATGGTTCCACTGTGTATTACTGTCAGTTATATACAACAACATGATGATGGTTCCACTGTGTATTAATGTCAGTTATATACAACATGATGATGGTTCCACTGTGTATTACTGTCAGTTATATACAACAACATGATGATGGTTCCACTGTTATTACTGTCAGTTATATACAACATGATGATGGTTCCACTATGTATTACTGTCAGTTATATACAACAACATGATGATGGTTCCACTGTGTATTACTGTCAGTTATATACAACAACATGATGATGGTTCCACTGTGTTTTACTGTCAGTTATATACAACATGATGATGGTTCCACTGTGTATTACTGTCAGTTATATACAACAACATGATGATGGTTCCACTGTGTATTAATGTCAGTTATATACAACATGATGATGGTTCCACTGTGTATTACTGTCAGTTATATACAACAACATGATGATGGTTCCACTGTGTATTACTGTCAGTTATATACAACATGATGATGGTTCCACTATGTATTACTGTCAGTTATATACAACAACATGATGATGGTTCCACTGTGTATTACTGTCAGTTTTATACAACAACATGATGATGGTTCCACTGTGTTTTACTGTCAGTTATATACAACATGATGATGGTTCCACTGTGTATTACTGTCAGTTATATACAACATGATGTTGGTTCCACTATGTATTACTGTCAGTTATATACAACATGATGATGGTTCCACTGTGTATTACTGTCAGTTATATACAACAACATGATGATGGTTCCACTGTGTATTAATGTCAGTTATATAAAACATGATGATGGTTCCACTGTGTATTACTGTCAGTTATATACAACAACATGATGATGGTTCCACTGTGTATTACTGTCAGTTATATACAACATGATGATGGTTCCACTATGTATTACTGTCAGTTATATACAACATGATGTTGGTTCCACTATGTATTACTGTCAGTTATATACAACATGATGATGGTTCCACTGTGTATTACTGTCAGTTATATACAACATGATGATGGTTCCACTGTGTATTACTGTCAGTTATATACAACAACATGATGATGGTTCCACTGTGTATTACTCTCAGTTATATACAACATGATGATGGTTCCACTGTGTATTACTGTCAGTTATATACAACATGATGATGGTTCCACTGTGTATTACTGTCAGTTATATAAAACATGATGATGGTTCCACTATGTATTACTGTCAGTTATATACAACATGATGATGGTTCCTCTGTGTATTACTGTCAGTTATATACAACAACATGATGATGGTTCCACTATGTATTACTGTCAGTTATATACAACAACATGATGATGGTTCCACTGTGTATTAATGTCAGTTATATACAACATGATGATGGTTCCACTGTGTATTACTGTCAGTTATATACAACAACATGATGATGGTTCCACTGTGTATTAATGTCAGTTATATACAACATGATGATGGTTCCACTGTGTATTACTGTCAGTTATATACAACAACATGATGATGGTTCCACTGTGTATTACTGTCAGTTATATACAACATGATGATGGTTCCACTATGTATTACTGTCAGTTATATACAACAACATGATGATGGTTCCACTGTGTATTACTGTCAGTTTTATACAACAACATGATGATGGTTCCACTGTGTTTTACTGTCAGTTATATACAACATGATGATGGTTCCACTGTGTATTACTGTCAGTTATATACAACATGATGATGATGGTTCCACTGTGTATTAATGTCAGTTATATACAACATGATGATGGTTCCACTGTGTATTACTGTCAGTTATATACAACATGATGATGATGGTTCCACTGTGTATTAATGTCAGTTATATACAACATGATGATGGTTCCACTGTGTATTACTGTCAGTTATATACAACAACATGATGATGGTTCCACTGTGTATTAATGTCAGTTATATACAACATGATGATGGTTCCACTGTGTATTACTGTCAGTTATATACAACAACATGATGATGGTTCCACTGTGTATTACTGTCAGTTATATACAACATGATGATGGTTCCACTATGTATTACTGTCAGTTATATACAACAACATGATGATGGTTCCACTGTGTATTACTGTCAGTTTTATACAACAACATGATGATGGTTCCACTGTGTTTTACTGTCAGTTATATACAACATGATGATGGTTCCACTGTGTATTACTGTCAGTTATATACAACAACATGATGATGGTTCCACTGTGTATTAATGTCAGTTATATACAACATGATGATGGTTCCACTGTGTATTACTGTCAGTTATATACAACAACATGATGATGGTTCCACTGTGTATTACTGTCAGTTATATACAACATGATGATGGTTCCACTATGTATTACTGTCAGTTATATACAACAACATGATGATGGTTCCACTGTGTATTACTGTCAGTTATATACAACAACATGATGATGGTTCCACTGTGTTTTACTGTCAGTTATATACAACATGATGATGGTTCCACTGTGTATTACTGTCAGTTATATACAACATGATGTTGGTTCCACTATGTATTACTGTCAGTTATATACAACATGATGATGGTTCCACTGTGTATTACTGTCAGTTATATACAACAACATGATGATGGTTCCACTGTGTATTAATGTCAGTTATATAAAACATGATGATGGTTCCACTGTGTATTACTGTCAGTTATATACAACATGATGATGGTTCCACTGTGTTTACTGTCAGTTATATACAACATGATGATGGTTCCATATGTATTACTGTCAGTTATATACAACATGATGTTGGTTCCACTATGTATTACTGTCAGTTATATACAACATGATGATGGTTCCACTGTGTATTACTGTCAGTTATATACAACATGATGATGGTTCCACTGTGTATTACTGTCAGTTATATACAACAACATGATGATGGTTCCACTGTGTATTACTGTCAGTTATATACAACATGATGATGGTTCCACTATGTATTACTGTCAGTTATATACAACATGATGATGGTTCCACTGTGTATTACTGTCAGTTATATACAACATGATGATGGTTCCACTGTGTATTACTGTCAGTTATATACAACAACATGATGATGGTTCCACTGTGTATTACTGTCAGTTATATACAACAACATGATGATGGTTCCACTGTGTATTACTGTCAGTTATATACAACATGATGATGGTTCCACTGTGTATTACTGTCAGTTATATACAACAACATGATGATGGTTCCACTGTGTATTACTGTCAGTTATATACAACATGATGATGGTTCCACTATGTATTACTGTCAGTTATATACAACATGATTATGGTTCCACTGTGTTTTACTGTCAGTTATATACAACATGATGATGGTTCCACTGTGTATTACTGTCAGTTATATACAACATGATGTTGGTTCCACTGTGTATTACTCTCAGTTATATACAACATGATGATGGTTCCACTGTGTATTACTGTCAGTTATATACAACAACATGATGATGGTTCCACTGTGTATTACTGTCAGTTATATACAACATGATGATTATGGTTCCACTGTGTATTACTGTCAGTTATATACAACAACATGATGATGGTTCCACTGTGTATTACTGTCAATTATATAGAACAACATGATGATGGTTCCACTGTGTATTACTGTCAGTTATATACAACATGGTGATGGTTCCACTGTGTATTACTGTCAGTTATATACAACATGATGATGGTTCCACTGTGTATTACTGTCAGTTATATACAACAACATGATGATGGTTCCACTATGTATTACTGTCAGTTATATACAACAACATGTTGGTGGTTCCACTGTGTATTACTGTGGTTTCCACTGTGTATTACTGTCAGTTATATACAACATGATGATGGTTCCACTGTGTATTACTGTCAGTTATATACAACATGATGATGGTTCCACTGTGTATTACTGTCAGTTATATACAACAAAATGATGATGGTTCCACTATGTATTACTGTCAGTTATATACAACAACATGATGATGGTTCCACTGTGTATTACTGTCAGTTATATACAACATGGTGATGGTTCCACTGTGTATTACTGTCAGTTATATACAACATGATGATGGTTCCACTGTGTATTACTGTCAGTTATATACAATATGATTATGGTTCCACTGTGTATTACTGTCAGTTATATACAACATGATGATGGTTCCACTGTGTATTACTGTCAGTTATATACAACATGATTATGGTTCCACTGTGTTTTACTGTCAGTTATATACAACATGATGATGGTTCCACTGTGTATTACTGTCAGTTATATACAACATGATGTTGGTTCCACTGTGTATGATGACTGTTCAGTTATATACAACATGATGATGGTTCCACTGTGTATTACTGTCAGTTATATACAACAACATGATGATGGTTCCACTGTGTATTACTGTCAGTTATATACAACATGATGATGATGGTTCCACTGTGTATTACTGTCAGTTATATACAACAACATGATGATGGTTCCACTGTGTATTACTGTCAGTTATATACAACAACATGATGATGGTTCCACTGTGTATTACTGTCAGTTATATACAACATGATGATGGTTCCACTGTGTATTACTGTCAGTTATATACAACATGATTATGGTTCCACTGTGTTTTACTGTCAGTTATATACAACATGATGATTTCCACTGTGTATTACTGTCAGTTATATACAACATGATGTTGGTTCCACTGTTATTATAGTTATATACAACATGATGATGGTTCCACTGTGTATTACTGTCAGTTATATACAACAACATGATGATGGTTCCACTGTGTATTACTGTCAGTTATATACAACATGATGATTATGGTTCCACTGTGTATTACTGTCAGTTATATACAACAACATGATGATGGTTCCACTGTGTATTACTGTCAATTATATAGAACAACATGATGATGGTTCCACTGTGTATTACTGTCAGTTATATACAACATGGTGATGGTTCCACTGTGTATTACTGTCAGTTATATACAACATGATGATGGTTCCACTGTGTATTACTGTCAGTTATATACAACAACATGATGATGGTTCCACTATGTATTACTGTCAGTTATATACAACAACATGATGATGGTTCCACTGTGTATTACTGTCAGTTATATACAACAGGGTGATGGTTCCACTGTGTATTACTGTCAGTTATATACAACATGATGATGGTTCCACTGTGTATTACTGTCAGTTATATACAACATGATGATGGTTCCACTGTGTATTACTGTCAGTTATATACAACAAAATGATGATGGTTCCACTATGTATTACTGTCAGTTATATACAACAACATGATGATGGTTCCACTGTGTATTACTGTCAGTTATATACAACATGGTGATGGTTCCACTGTGTATTACTGTCAGTTATATACAGCATGATGATGGTTCCACTGTGTATTACTGTCAGTTATATACAATATGATTATGGTTCCACTGTGTATTACTGTCAGTTATATACAACATGATGATGGTTCCACTGTGTATTACTGTCAGTTATATACAACATGATTATGGTTCCACTGTGTTTTACTGTCAGTTATATACAACATGATGATGGTTCCACTGTGTATTACTGTCAGTTATATACAACATGATGTTGGTTCCACTGTGTATTACTGTCAGTTATATACAACATGATGATGGTTCCACTGTGTATTACTGTCAGTTATATACAACAACATGATGATGGTTCCACTGTGTATTACTGTCAGTTATATACAACATGATGATGATGGTTCCACTGTGTATTACTGTCAGTTATATACAACAACATGATGATGGTTCCACTGTGTATTACTGTCAATTATATAGAACAACATGATGATGGTTCCACTGTGTATTACTGTCAGTTATATACAACATGGTGATGGTTCCACTGTGTATTACTGTCAGTTATATACAACATGATGATGGTTCCACTGTGTATTACTGTCAGTTATATACAACATGATGATGGTTCCACTGTGTATTACTGTCAGTTATATACAACATGATGATGGTTCCACTGTGTATTACTGTCAGTTATATACAACAACATGATGATGGTTCCACTATGTATTACTGTCAGTTATATACAACAACATGATGATGGTTCCACTGTGTATTACTGTCAGTTATATACAACAGGGTGATGGTTCCACTGTGTATTACTGTCAGTTATATACAACAACATGATGATGGTTCCACTGTGTATTACTGTCAGTTATATACAACAACATGATGTTGGTTCCACTATGTATTACTGTCAGTTATATACAACATGATGATGGTTCCACTATGTATTACTGTCAGTTATATACAACAACATGATGATGGTTCCACAATGTATTACTGTCAGTTATATACAACATGATGATGGTTCCACTGTGTATTACTGTCAGTTATATACAACATGATGATGGTTCCACTGTGTATTACTGTCAGTTATATAAAACATGATGATGGTTCCACTATGTATTACTGTCAGTTATATACAACATGATGATGGTTCCTCTGTGTATTACTGTCAGTTATATACAACAACATGATGATGGTTCCACTATGTATTACTGTCAGTTATATACAACAACATGATGATGGTTCCACTGTGTATTAATGTCAGTTATATACAACATGATGATGGTTCCACTGTGTATTACTGTCAGTTATATACAACAACATGATGATGGTTCCACTGTGTATTAATGTCAGTTATATACAACATGATGATGGTTCCACTGTGTATTACTGTCAGTTATATACAACAACATGATGATGGTTCCACTGTGTATTACTGTCAGTTATATACAACATGATGATGGTTCCACTATGTATTACTGTCAGTTATATACAACAACATGATGATGGTTCCACTGTGTATTACTGTCAGTTTTATACAACAACATGATGATGGTTCCACTGTGTTTTACTGTCAGTTATATACAACATGATGATGGTTCCACTGTGTATTACTGTCAGTTATATACAACATGATGTTGGTTCCACTATGTATTACTGTCAGTTATATACAACATGATGATGGTTCCACTGTGTATTACTGTCAGTTATATACAACAACATGATGATGGTTCCACTGTGTATTAATGTCAGTTATATAAAACATGATGATGGTTCCACTGTGTATTACTGTCAGTTATATACAACAACATGATGATGGTTCCACTGTGTATTACTGTCAGTTATATACAACATGATGATGGTTCCACTGTGTATTACTGTCAGTTATATACAACATGATGATGGTTCCACTATGTATTACTGTCAGTTATATACAACATGATGATGGTTCCACTGTGTATTACTGTCAGTTATATACAACATGATGATGGTTCCACTGTGTATTACTGTCAGTTATATACAACAACATGATGATGGTTCCACTGTGTATTACTGTCAGTTATATACAACATGATGATGGTTCCACTGTGTATTACTGTCAGTTATATACAACAACATGATGATGGTTCCACTGTGTATTACTGTCAGTTATATACAACATGATGATGGTTCCACTATGTATTACTGTCAGTTATATACAACAACATGATGATGGTTCCACTGTGTATTACTGTCAGTTTTATACAACAACATGATGATGGTTCCACTGTGTTTTACTGTCAGTTATATACAACATGATGATGGTTCCACTGTGTATTACTGTCAGTTATATACAACATGATGTTGGTTCCACTATGTATTACTGTCAGTTATATACAACATGATGATGGTTCCACTGTGTATTACTGTCAGTTATATACAACAACATGATGATGGTTCCACTGTGTATTAATGTCAGTTATATAAAACATGATGATGGTTCCACTGTGTATTACTGTCAGTTATATAAAACATGATGATGGTTCCACTGTGTATTACTGTCAGTTATATACAACAACATGATGATGGTTCCACTATGTATTACTGTCAGTTATATACAACATGATGATGGTTCCACTGTGTATTACTGTCAGTTATATACAACATGATGATGGTTCCACTGTGTATTACTGTCAGTTATATACAACATGATGATGGTTCCTCTGTGTATTACTGTCAGTTATATACAACAACATGATGATGGTTCCACTGTGTATTACAGTTATATACAACATGATGATGGTTCCACTGTGTATTACTGTCAGTTATATACAACAACATGATGATGGTTCCACTGTGTATTACTGTCAGTTATATACAACATGATGTTGGTTCCACTATGTATTACTGTCAGTTATATACAACATGATGATGGTTCCACTGTGTATTACTGTCAGTTATATACAACAACATGATGATGGTTCCACTGTGTATTACTGTCAGTTATATACAACATGATGATGGTTCCACTGTGTATTACTGTCAGTTATATACAACATGATGATGGTTCCACTGTGTATTACTGTCAGTTATATACAACAACATGATGATGCTTCCACTATGTATTACTGTCAGTTATATACAACAACATGATGAAGGTTCCACTGTGTATTATTGTCAGTTATATACAACAGATGATGGTTCCACTGTGTATTACTGTCAGTTATATACAACAACATGATGATGGTTCCACTGTGTATTACTGTCAGTTATATACAACAGCATGATGTTGGTTCCACTATGTATTACTGTCAGTTATATACAACATGATGATGGTTCCACTGTGTATTACTGTCAGTTATATACAACAACATGATGATGGTTCCACTGTGTATTACTGTCAGTTATATACAACATGATGTTGGTTCCACTATGTATTACTGTCAGTTATATACAACATGATGATGGTTCCACTGTGTATTACTGTCAGTTATATACAACAACATGATGATGGTTCCACTGTGTATTACTGTCAGTTATATACAACATGATGATGGTTCCACTGTGTATTACTGTCAGTTATATACAACATGATGATGGTTCCACTGTGTATTACTGTCAGTTATATACAACAACATGATGATGCTTCCACTATGTATTACTGTCAGTTATATACAACAACATGATGAAGGTTCCACTGTGTATTATTGTCAGTTATATACAACAGGGTGATGGTTCCACTGTGTATTACTGTCAGTTATATACAACAACATGATGATGGTTCCACTGTGTATTACTGTCAGTTATATACAACAGCATGATGTTGGTTCCACTATGTATTACTGTCAGTTATATACAACAACATGATGAAGGTTCCACTGTGTATTATTGTCAGTTATATACAACAGGGTGATGGTTCCACTGTGTATTACTGTCAGTTATATACAACAACATGATGATGGTTCCACTGTGTATTACTGTCAGTTATATACAACAACATGATGTTGGTTCCACTATGTATTACTGTCAGTTATATACAACAGCATGATGATGGTTCCACTGTGTATTACTGTCAGTTATATACAACATGATGATGGTTCCACTGTGTATTACTGTCAGTTATATACAACATGATGATGGTTCCACTGTGTATTACTGTCAGTTCTATACAACATGATGATGGTTCCACTGTGTATTACTGTCAGTTCTATACAACATGATGATGTTTCCACTGTGTATTACTGTCAGTTATATACAACAACATGATGTTGGTTCCACTGTGTATTACTGTCAGTTATATACAACATGGTGATGGTTCCACTGTGTATTACTGTCAGTTATATACAACATGATGATGGTTCCACTGTGTATTACTGTCAGTTATATACAACAACATGATGATGGTTCCACTGTATATTACTGTCAGTTATATACAACATGATGATGGTTCCACTGTGTATTACTGTCAGTTATATACAACAACATTATGATGGTTCCACTGTGTATTACTGTCAGTTAAATACAACATGATGGTTCCACTGTGTATTACTGCCAGTTATATACAACAACATGATGATGGTTCCACTGTGTATTACTGTCAGTTATATACAACATGGTGATGGTTCCACTGTGTATTACTGTCAGTTATATACAGCATGATGATGGTTCCACTGTGTATTACTGTCAGTTATATACAATATGATTATGGTTCCACTGTGTATTACTGTCAGTTATATACAACATGATGATGGTTCCACTGTGTATTACTGTCAGTTATATACAACATGATTATGGTTCCACTGTGTTTTACTGTCAGTTATATACAACATGATGATGGTTCCACTGTGTATTACTGTCAGTTATATACAACATGATGTTGGTTCCACTGTGTATTACTGTCAGTTATATACAACATGATGATGGTTCCACTGTGTATTACTGTCAGTTATATACAACAACATGATGATGGTTCCACTGTGTATTACTGTCAGTTATATACAACATGATGATGATGGTTCCACTGTGTATTACTGTCAGTTATATACAACAACATGATGATGGTTCCACTGTGTATTACTGTCAATTATATAGAACAACATGATGATGGTTCCACTGTGTATTACTGTCAGTTATATACAACATGGTGATGGTTCCACTGTGTATTACTGTCAGTTATATACAACATGATGATGGTTCCACTGTGTATTACTGTCAGTTATATACAACATGATGATGGTTCCACTGTGTATTACTGTCAGTTATATACAACATGATGATGGTTCCACTGTGTATTACTGTCAGTTATATACAACAACATGATGATGGTTCCACTATGTATTACTGTCAGTTATATACAACAACATGATGATGGTTCCACTGTGTATTACTGTCAGTTATATACAACAGGGTGATGGTTCCACTGTGTATTACTGTCAGTTATATACAACAACATGATGATGGTTCCACTGTGTATTACTGTCAGTTATATACAACAACATGATGTTGGTTCCACTATGTATTACTGTCAGTTATATACAACATGATGATGGTTCCACTATGTATTACTGTCAGTTATATACAACAACATGATGATGGTTCCACTGTGTATTACTCTCAGTTATATACAACATGATGATGGTTCCACTGTGTATTACTGTCAGTTATATACAACATGATGATGGTTCCACTGTGTATTACTGTCAGTTATATAAAACATGATGATGGTTCCACTATGTATTACTGTCAGTTATATACAACATGATGATGGTTCCTCTGTGTATTACTGTCAGTTATATACAACAACATGATGATGGTTCCACTATGTATTACTGTCAGTTATATACAACAACATGATGATGGTTCCACTGTGTATTACTGTCAGTTATATACAACATGATGATGGTTCCACTGTGTATTACTGTCAGTTATATACAACAACATGATGATGGTTCCACTGTGTATTAATGTCAGTTATATACAACATGATGATGGTTCCACTGTGTATTACTGTCAGTTATATACAACAACATGATGATGGTTCCACTGTGTATTACTGTCAGTTATATACAACATGATGATGGTTCCACTATGTATTACTGTCAGTTATATACAACAACATGATGATGGTTCCACTGTGTATTACTGTCAGTTTTATACAACAACATGATGATGGTTCCACTGTGTTTACTGTCAGTTATATACAACATGATGATGGTTCCACTGTGTATTACTGTCAGTTATATACAACATGATGTTGGTTCCACTATGTATTACTGTCAGTTATATACAACATGATGATGGTTCCACTGTGTATTACTGTCAGTTATATACAACAACATGATGATGGTTCCACTGTGTATTATATACAAACATGTCAGTTATATAAAACATGATGATGGTTCCACTGTGTATTACTGTCAGTTATATACAACAACATGATGATGGTTCCACTGTGTATTACTGTCAGTTATATACAACATGATGATGGTTCCACTATGTATTACTGTCAGTTATATACAACATGATGATGGTTCCACTGTGTATTACTGTCAGTTATATACAACATGATGATGGTTCCACTGTGTATTACTGTCAGTTATATACAACATGATGATGGTTCCACTGTGTATTACTGTCAGTTATATACAACAACATGATGATGGTTCCACTGTGTATTAATGTCAGTTATATACAACATGATGATGGTTCCACTGTGTATTACTGTCAGTTATATACAACAACATGATGATGGTTCCACTGTGTATTACTGTCAGTTATATACAACATGATGATGGTTCCACTATGTATTACTGTCAGTTATATACAACAACATGATGATGGTTCCACTGTGTATTACTGTCAGTTTTATACAACAACATGATGATGGTTCCACTGTGTTTTACTGTCAGTTATATACAACATGATGATGGTTCCACTGTGTATTACTGTCAGTTATATACAACATGATGATGGTTCCACTGTGTATTACTGTCAGTTATATACAACATGATGATGGTTCCACTGTGTATTACTGTCAGTTATATACAACAACATGATGATGGTTCCACTGTGTATTAATGTCAGTTATATAAAACATGATGATGGTTCCACTGTGTATTACTGTCAGTTATATAAAACATGATGATGGTTCCACTGTGTATTACTGTCAGTTATATACAACAACATGATGATGGTTCCACTATGTATTACTGTCAGTTATATACAACATGATGATGGTTCCACTGTGTATTACTGTCAGTTATATACAACATGATGATGGTTCCACTGTGTATTACTGTCAGTTATATACAACATGATGATGGTTCCACTGTGTATTACTGTCAGTTATATACAACAACATGATGATGGTTCCACTGTGTATTATTGTCAGTTATATACAACATGATGATGGTTCCACTGTGTATTACTGTCAGTTATATACAACAACATGATGATGGTTCCACTGTGTATTACTGTCAGTTATATACAACATGATGTTGGTTCCACTATGTATTACTGTCAGTTATATACAACATGATGATGGTTCCACTGTGTATTACTGTCAGTTATATACAACAACATGATGATGTTTCCACTGTGTATTACTGTCAGTTATATACAACATGATGATGGTTCCACTGTGTATTACTGTCAGTTATATACAACATGATGATGGTTCCACTGTGTATTACTGTCAGTTATATACAACAACATGATGATGCTTCCACTATGTATTACTGTCAGTTATATACAACAACATGATGAAGGTTCCACTGTGTATTATTGTCAGTTATATACAACAGGGTGATGGTTCCACTGTGTATTACTGTCAGTTATATACAACAACATGATGATGGTTCCACTGTGTATTACTGTCAGTTATATACAACAGCATGATGTTGGTTCCACTATGTATTACTGTCAGTTATATACAACATGATGATGGTTCCACTGTGTATTACTGTCAGTTATATACAACAACATGATGATGGTTCCACTGTGTATTACTGTCAGTTATATACAACATGATGTTGGTTCCACTATGTATTACTGTCAGTTATATACAACATGATGATGGTTCCACTGTGTATTACTGTCAGTTATATACAACAACATGATGATGGTTCCACTGTGTATTACTGTCAGTTATATACAACATGATGATGGTTCCACTGTGTATTACTGTCAGTTATATACAACATGATGATGGTTCCACTGTGTATTACTGTCAGTTATATACAACAACATGATGATGCTTCCACTATGTATTACTGTCAGTTATATACAACAACATGATGAAGGTTCCACTGTGTATTATTGTCAGTTATATACAACAGGGTGATGGTTCCACTGTGTATTACTGTCAGTTATATACAACAACATGATGATGGTTCCACTGTGTATTACTGTCAGTTATATACAACAGCATGATGTTGGTTCCACTATGTATTACTGTCAGTTATATACAACAACATGATGAAGGTTCCACTGTGTATTATTGTCAGTTATATACAACAGGGTGATGGTTCCACTGTGTATTACTGTCAGTTATATACAACAACATGATGATGGTTCCACTGTGTATTACTGTCAGTTATATACAACAACATGATGTTGGTTCCACTATGTATTACTGTCAGTTATATACAACAGCATGATGATGGTTCCACTGTGTATTACTGTCAGTTATATACAACATGATGATGGTTCCACTGTGTATTACTGTCAGTTATATACAACATGATGATGGTTCCACTGTGTATTACTGTCAGTTCTATACAACATGATGATGGTTCCACTGTGTATTACTGTCAGTTCTATACAACATGATGATGTTTCCACTGTGTATTACTGTCAGTTATATACAACAACATGATGTTGGTTCCACTGTGTATTACTGTCAGTTATATACAACATGGTGATGGTTCCACTGTGTATTACTGTCAGTTATATACAACATGATGATGGTTCCACTGTGTATTACTGTCAGTTATATACAACAACATGATGATGGTTCCACTGTATATTACTGTCAGTTATATACAACATGATGATGGTTCCACTGTGTATTACTGTCAGTTATATACAACAACATTATGATGGTTCCACTGTGTATTACTGTCAGTTAAATACAACATGATGGTTCCACTGTGTATTACTGCCAGTTATATACAACAACATGATGATGGTTCCACTGTGTATTACTGTCAGTTATATACAACAACATGATGTTGGTTCCACTGTGTATTACTGTCAGTTATATACAACAACATGATGATGGTTCCACTGTGTATTACTGTCAGTTATATACAACATGACGATGGTTCCACTGTGTATTACTGTCAGTTATATACAACAACATGATGATGGTTCCACTATGTATTACTGTCAGTTATATACAACATGGTGATGGTTCCACTATGTATTACTGTCAGTTATATACAACAACATGATGATGGTTCCACTGTATATTACTGTCAGTTATATACAACATGGTGATGGTTCCACTGTGTATTACTGTCAGTTCTATACAACATGATGATGTTTCCACTGTGTATTACTGTCAGTTATATACAACAACATTATGATGGTTCCACTGTGTATTACTGTCAGTTAAATACAACATGATGGTTCCACTGTGTATTACTGCCAGTTATATACAAAATGATGATGGTTCCACTATGTATTACTGTCAGTTATATACAACAACATGATGATGGTTCCACTGTGTATTACTGTCAGTTATATACAACAGGGTTCTGGTTCCACTGTGTATTACTGTCAGTTATATACAACAACATGATGATGGTTCCACTGTGTATTACTGTCAGTTATATACAACAACATGATGATGGTTCCACTGTGTATTACTGTCAGTTATATACAACAACATGATGATGGTTCCACTGTGTATTACTGTGAGTTATATACAACATGATGATGGTTCCACTGTGTATTACTGTGAGTTATATACAACATGATGATGGTTCCACTATGTATTACTGTCAGTTATATACAACAACATGATGATGGTTCCACTGTGTATTACTGTCAGTTATATACAACAGGGTGCTGGTTCCACTGTGTATTACTGTCAGTTATATACAACAACATGATGATGGTTCCACTATGTATTACTGTCAGTTATATACAACAACATGATGATGGTTCCACTGTGTATTACTGTCAGTTATATACAACATGATGATGGTTCCACTATGTATTACTGTCAGTTATATACAACATGATGATGGTTCCACTGTGTATTACTGTCAGTTATATACAACAACATGATGATGGTTCCACTGTGTATTACTGTCAGTTATATACAACATGATGATGGTTCCACTGTGTATTACTGTCAGTTATATACAACATGATGATGGTTCCACTGTGTATTACTGTCAGTTATATACAACAGCATGATGATGGTTCCACTGTTTATTACTGTCAGTTATATAGAACAACATGATGATGGTTCCACTGTGTATTACTGTCAGTTATATACAACATGATGATGGTTCCACTGTGTATTACTGTCAGTTATATACAACAACATGATGATGGTTCCACTGTGTATTACTGTCAGTTATATACAACAACATGATGATGGTTCCACTATGTATTACTGTCAGTTATATACAACAACATGGTGATGGTTCCAATGTGTATTACTGTCAGTTATATACAACAACATGATGATGGTTCCACTGTGTATTACTGTCAGTTATATACAACAACATGATGATGGTTCCACTATGTATTACTGTCAGTTATATACAACAACATGTTGATGGTTCCACTAT
The DNA here is from genome assembly GCF_021184085.1 of Oncorhynchus gorbuscha. Taxonomy (NCBI): domain Eukaryota; kingdom Metazoa; phylum Chordata; class Actinopteri; order Salmoniformes; family Salmonidae; genus Oncorhynchus; species Oncorhynchus gorbuscha. The sequence goes on along the minus strand of NW_025745951.1, from coordinate 88,522 downwards.
GTATTACTGTCAGTTATATACAACAACATGTTGATGGTTCCACTATGTATTACTGTCAGTTATATACAACAACATGATGATGGTTCCACTGTGTATTACTGTCAGTTATATACAACAACATGATGATGGTTCCACTATGTATTACTGTCAGTTATATACAACAACATGATGATGGTTCCACTGTGTATTACTGTCAGTTATATACAACAACATGGTGATGGTTCCAATGTGTATTACTGTCAGTTATATACAACAACATGACGATGGTTCCACTGTGTTTTACTGTCAGTTATATACAACAACATGATGATGGTTCCACTATGTATTACTGTCAGTTATATACAACATGATGATAGTTCCACTGTGTATTACTGTCAGTTATATACAACAACATGATGATGGTTCCACTGTGTATTACTGTCAGTTATATACAACAACATGATGATGGTTCCACTGTGTATTACTGTGAGTTATATACAACATGATGATGGTTCCACTATGTATTACTGTCAGTTATATACAACAACATGATGATGGTTCCACTGTGTATTACTGTCAGTTATATACAACAACATGATGATGGTTCCACTGTGTATTACTGTCAGTTATATACAACAACATGTTGATGGTTCCACTGTGTATTACTGTCAGTTATATACAACATGATGATGGTTCCACTGTGTATTACTGTCAGTTATATACAACACGATGATGGTTCCACTGTGTATTACTGTCAGTTATATACAACACGATGATGGTTCCACTGTGTATTACTGTCAGTTATATACAACATGATGATGGTTCCACTGTGTATTACTGTCAGTTATATACAACATGATGATGGTTCCACTGTGTATAACTGTCAGTTATATACAACATGATGATGGTTCCACCTGAAACCCCACCTCTTTAAGGAATACCTAGGATAGGATAAGTATTCCCTCTCCCCCCTTTAAGATTTAGATGCACTATTGTAAAGTGACTGTTCCACTGGATGTCTTAAGGTGAATGCACCAATTTGTAAGTCGCTCTGGATAAGAGAGTCTGCTAAATGACTTAAATGTAAATGTAAATGTGTATTACTGTCAGTTATATACAACATGATGATGGTTCCACTGTGTATTACTGTCAGTTATATACAACAACATGATGATGGTTCCACTATGTATTACTGTCAGTCATATACAACAACAAGATGATGGTTCCACTATGTATTACTGTCAGTTATATACAACAACATGATGATGGTTCCACTGTGTATTACTGTCAGTTATATACAACATGATGATGGTTCCACTGTGTATTACAGTCAGTTATATACAACATGATGATGGTTCCACTGTGTATTACTGTCAGTTATATACAACATGATGATGGTTCCACTGTGTATTACTGTCAGTTATATACAACAACATGATGATGGTTCCACTGTGTATTACTGTCAGTTATATACAACATGATGATGGTTCCACTGTGTATTACTGTCAGTTATATACAACATGATGATGGTTCCACTGTGTATTACTGTCAGTTATATACAACATGATGATGGTTCCACTGTGTATTACTGTCAGTTATATACAACAACATGATGATGGTTCCACTATGTATTACTGTCAGTTATATACAACAACATGGTGATGGTTCCAATGTGTATTACTGTCAGTTATATACAACAACATGATGATGGTTCCACTGTGTATTACTGTCAGTTATATACAACAACATGATGATGGTTCCACTATGTATTACTGTCAGTTATATACAACAACATGTTGATGGTTCCACTATGTATTACTGTCAGTTATATACAACAACATGTTGATGGTTCCACTATGTATTACTGTCAGTTATATATATACAACATGATGATGGTTCCACTGTGTATTACTGTCAGTTATATACAACAACATGATGATGGTTCCACTGTGTATTACTGTCAGTTATATACAACAACATGATGATGGTTCCACTGTGTATTACTGTCAGTTATATACAACAACATGATGATGGTTCCACTGTGTATTACTGTCAGTTATATACAACAACATGACAGATGGTTCCACTGTGTATTACTGTCAGTTATATACAACAACATGATGATGGTTCCACTGTGTATTACTGTCAGTTATATACAACATGATGATGGTTCCACTGTATTACTGTCAGTTATATACAGTTATATACAACAACATGATGATGGTTCCACTGTGTATTACTGTCAGTTATATACAACAACATGATGATGGTTCCACTGTGTATTACTGTGAGTTATATACAACATGATGATGGTTCCACTATGTATTACTGTCAGTTATATACAACAACATGATGATGGTTCCACTGTGTATTACTGTCAGTTATATACAACATGATGTTGGTTCCACTGTGTATTACTGTCAGTTATATACAACATGATTATGGTTCCACTGTGTATTACTGTCAGTTATATACAACATGATGATGGTTCCACTGTGTATTTCTGTCAGTTATATACAACAACATGATGACGGTTCCACTGTGTATTACTGTCAGTTATATACAACATGATTATGGTTCCACTGTGTATTACTGTCAGTTATATACAACATGATTATGGTTCCACTGTGTATTACTGTCAGTTATATACAACATGATTATGGTTCCACTGTGTATTACTGTCAGTTATATACAACATGATGATGGTTCCACTGTGTATTACTGTCAGTTATATACAACAACATGATGACGGTTCCACTGTGTAGATATTATTATATAGATACAGCCTTTATTAATGTAGATATTGTTATATAGATACTGCCTTTATTAATGTAGATATTATTACATAGATACTGTCTTTATTAATGTAGATATTATTATATAGATACTGTCTTTATGAATGTAGATATTATTATATAGACACTGTCTTTATTAATGTATATATTATTATATAGATACTGTCTTTATTCATGTAGATATTATTAAATACATACTGCCTATATTAATGTAGATATTATTATATAGACACTGTCTTTATTAATATTGACAATATGTATCTAATAATATGTACATACATAAAGACTTTATACTGGCCAGCCTGGAGGTGTGTTTTGGGTCATTGTCCTGTTGAAAAACAAATGATAGTCCCACTAAGCACAAACCAGATGGATCGGCGTATCGCTGCAGAATGCTGTGGTAGCCGTGCTGGTTAAGTGTGCCTTGAATTCTAAATAAATCATGACAGTTTCACCAGCAAAGCCCCCCCACACCATCACACCTCATCCATGCTTCACGGTGGGAACCACATATGCGGAGATCAAAAATCTCAAATTTGGACTCATCAGACCAAAGGACAGATTTCCACTGGTCCAATGTCCATTGCTCATGTTTCTTGGCCCAAGCAAGTCTCTTCTTATTATTGGTGTCCTTTAGTAGTGGTTTCTTTGCAGCAATTCGACCATGAAGGTCTGATTCACACAGTCCTCTGAAAAGTTGATTTTGAGATTTGTCTGTTACTTGAACTCTGTGAAGCATTTATTTGGGCTGCAATTTCTGAGGCTGGTAACTCTAATGAACTTGCCCTCTGCAGCAGAGGTAACTCTGGGTCTTCCTTCCCTGTGGCAGTCCTCATGAGAGCCAGTTTCATCATAGAGCTTGTAGGTTGTTGTAATTGCACTTGAAGAATAGTTCAAAGTTCTTGAATTTTTACATATTGATTGAACTTCATGTCTTAAAGTAATGATGGACTGTCGTTTCTCTTTGCTTATTTGAGCTGTTATAATAATAATAATATATATATATTAATCTCATATAGGTAATATATTTTTGATTTGTTTAACACTTCTTTGGTTACTACATGATTCCATATGTGTTATTTCATAGTTTTGATGTCTTCACTATTATTCTACAATGTAGAAAATAGTAAAAATAAAGAAAACCTTTGAATGAATAGGTGTGTCCAAACTATTGACTGGTACTGGATTTAGGTATTTTAGCTGAAATTTGTATTTTCAAAATACAAAATACTTTTCTATACCATTTTTAAAAAAGTGGTTTACAATTTGGGGTCCCCTGTCACGCCTTGGTCTTAGTATTTTGTGTTTTCTTTAATTATTTGTTCAGGCCAGGGTGTGACATGGGGTTATTGTATTTTCGTATTGGGGTTTGTAGTATTTGGGACCGCGGCTGAGTAGGGGTGTTGTATAGGCTTGGCTGCCTGAGGCGGTTCTCAATCAGAGTCAGGTGATTCTCGTTGTCTCTGATTGGGACCCGTATTTAGGTAGCCTGGGTTTCACTGTGTATTTCGTGGGTGATTGTTCCTGTCTCTGTGTAGTGTTCACCAGATAGGCTGTAATTAGGTTTCACGTTCCGTTTGTTGTTTTGTATTTTGTATAGTTTTTTCATGTGTCACTTTTTCTATTAAAGTCATGAGTAACCACCACGCTGCAATTTTGTTCCGACTCTCTTTCGACAAACGAAGAACGCCGTTACATCCCCCGTTTACCCTGCATCGGTATCAGAAATCTGATGGCATTATGGTGTGATAAGTTAACTACATGTAAATGATCAAATTATCAATTTCAAAGCATGCTGTGTAATATTCTAATGAGCTCCACCCCAAAACAAGGCCAATAATAATACCCAGTGTGCTTTGCACTTGATTTCGGCATGCTCATTTTCACATATACAGCCGAAACAGTTAGAAAGAGTTTGTGCATGTCTTATGATGACATTTTGTGACGTTTTTGTTCGTTTTGGACTTTTAGAGGCAAGTCGAAGTACCCAAAGACCCAAAGTCTATGCCCCTTCGTCTGTGATTGGTCAACAGTAGGGATTCTTCAACAGATTCTTCCACATTCAACAACAGATGACTTGTTTTCATGCACATTTTTTTCTTTGAGAAACACCAAACATCTTAGTCAGTCAAATGACCCTTGGCAAAACCGTCAAAATTAATCACAGATAACTTGAGTTATTTTAAATACACACAGACACACACACACACACATCCTCGCTGCAGAGAGCCAGAGTACAGAAATCACAGATATCCCCTTAGTCTTTAAACGTGACTTTTATTATTCACAGAACCAATCTAAAAAGATCACAAGATAATTGTATTGACTAGCGACCCGCTTGGACAGTTATGTTCTGATATTCTGTCGCCCAATCAAAGGAAGGAAATGTTTCGGCGCCTGGCATCCTTGGGTTGGTGCAACGGCCGGATGGCTGGGGAGGGCGCTGGGCACTACAGGTTTGATGTGTTGCCATGTTTGCATTGTTCTGCCTCTTTCACATCTTAACAGAGTGTTGAATTGGGAATAATTTGGTGGAGGACCAAACAGTAGCATGTGTGAGTTCCGGTTAATAAACCATTCAACAGTAGCATGTGTGAGTTCCGGTTAATAAACCATTCAACAGCAGCATGTGTGAGTTCCGGTTAATAAACCATTCAACAGCAGCATGTGTGAGTTCCGGTTAATAAACCATTCAACAGCAGCATGTGTGAGTTCCGGTGAATAAACCATTCAACAGTAGCATGTGTGAGTTCCGGTTAATAAACCATTCAACAGCAGCATGTGTGAGTTCCGGTTAATAAACCATTCAACAGCAGCATGTGTGAGTTCCGGTTAATAAACCATTCAACAGCAGCATGTGTGAGTTCCGGTTAATAAACCATTCAACAGCAGCATGTGTGAGTTCTGGTTAATCAACCATTCAACAGCAGCATGTGTGAGTTCCGGTTAATAAACCATTCAACAGCAGCATGTGTGAGTTCCGGTTAATCAACCATTCAACAGCAGCATGTGTGAGTTCCGGTTAATCAACCATTCAACAGTAGCATGTGTGAGTTCCGGTTAATCAACCATTCAACAGCAGCATGTGTGAGTTCCGGTTAATAAACCATTCAACAGCAGCATGTGTGAGTTCCGGTTAATAAACCATTCAACAGCAGCATGTGTGAGTTCCGGTTAATCAACCATTCAACAGCAGCATGTGTGAGTTCCGGTTAATAAACCATTCAACAGCAGCATGTGTGAGTTCCGGTTAATAAACCATTCAACAGCAGCATGTGTGAGTTCCGGTTAATAAACCATTCAACAGCAGCATGTGTGAGTTCCGGTTAATAAACCATTCAACAGCAGCATGTGTGAGTTCCGGTTAATAAACCATTCAACAGCAGCATGTGTGAGTTCCGGTTAATAAACCATTCAACAGCAGCATGTGTGAGTTCCGGTTAATAAACCATTCAACAGCAGCATGTGTGAGTTCCGGTTAATAAACCATTCAACAGCAGCATGTGTGAGTTCCGGTTAATAAACCATTCAACAGCAGCATGTGTGAGTTCCGGTGAATAAACCATTCAACAGTAGCATGTGTGAGTTCCGGTTAATCAACCATTCAACAGCAGCATGTGTGAGTTCCGGTTAATCAACCATTCAACAGCAGCATGTGTGAGTTCCGGTTAATAAACCATTCAACAGCAGCATGTGTGAGTTCCGGTTAATAAACCATTCAACAGCAGCATGTGTGAGTTCCGGTTAATAAACCATTCAACAGCAGCATGTGTGAGTTCCGGTTAATCAAACCATTCAACAGCAGCATGTGTGAGTTCCGGTTAATAAACCATTCAACAGCAGCATGTGTGAGTTCCGGTTAATAAACCATTCAACAGCAGCATGTGTGAGTTCCGGTTAATAAACCATTCAACAGCAGCATGTGTGAGTTCCGGTTAATAAACCATTCAACAGCAGCATGTGTGAGTTCCGGTTAATAAACCATTCAACAGCAGCATGTGTGAGTTCCGGTGAATAAACCATTCAATTCGAGAACTCAATCCTTATTTATTAATTTATTTATGATCTATGGAGATCATTAGACCATATTCTAGTTTAAGAAACAACACTATTGTTTATTACAAAAACAATAGGTATATTTTATTGTAAACTAGAGCATCACTAAGGAACAATATAAATCTTCAGAAATGTCCGATCTAATAGATTATGTAAGAGTTCCACAGAAACCATGGAAACGGTTGGGGATAGATCTCCTCATTACCGGCCATCAGAATCAACCTACATTAAGGCTATTGTTAATATATGTATTTGACTCTACGTTGTGGTAGATATTGGAGTATAATGCTTGTAAAGATGCCATCCCTTATACAGTACATGTTCGTCACCAATCAAATGCACTACAGTTAAAAACGGCTTTGACTACAACCACCGACTTCTCTATGCTGGCTTTGCTACCAGTTTATCAGAACGGTAGTTGGCATTGAGCACAAAGAAATTTGAAACCCGAAAAAGACAACTTCTAAATATTATGCAGCGAAAACAGACAAATATATCCAAATGGGATTGTAGAAACCACATTGTGGGCCTGATAGAACACATCAATCATGACGGACTTGATTTAATATCCACCATGTTAGATCAGCATCGCTGAATGGGCACCAATGATGGCGTCTTATGCCCCACAGTCTGCTATCACCTACACTCTGCTATCCCCCACAGTCTGCTATTCCCCACAGTCTGCTATCACCTACAGTCTGCTATCCCCCACAGTCTGCTATTCCCCACAGTCTGCTATCACCTACAGTCTGCTATCCCCCACAGTCTGCTATTCCCCACAGTCTGCTATCACCTACAGTCTGCTATCCCCCACAGTCTGCTATCACCTACAGTCTGCTATCCACCACAGTCTGCTATCCCCCACCGTCTGCTATCCCCTACAGTCTACGTTCCTTGTACTGTGCCGCACGGTTCACCTTCCTTGTACTGTCCCCCACGGTCTACGGTCCTTGCTCTATCTCCCACGGTTCACCTTCCTTCTACTGTCCCCCACGGTCTACGGTCCTTCTAGTATCCCCCACGGTCTGCGTACCTTGTTCTATCCCCCATGGTCTACGGTCCTTGTTCTATCCACCATAGTCTCCTATCCCCCACAGTCTCCTATCCCCCACAGTCTACTAACCCCCACAGTCTCTGTTCCTTCTGCTTTCCCCCACGGTCTGCGTTCCTTGTTCTATCTCCCAAGGTCTGCATTCCATATATCTCATTCCGGGTGGTATTGGGGTTGATCCATGACAGAGGACACTAGGGGGTATTGGGGTTGATCCTAGAGAGTGTTGGAGTTGATCCTAGAGGGTGTTGGAGTTGATCCTAGAGGGTGTTGGGGTTGATCCATGACAGAGGACACTAGGGGGTATTGGGGTTGATCCTAGAGAGTGTTGGAGTTGATCCTAGAGGGTATTGGGGTTGATCCTAGAGGGTGTTGGGGTTGATCCATGACAGAGGACACTAGAGGGTATTGGGGTTGATCCTAGAGAGTGTTGGAGTTGATCCTAGAGGGTATTGGGGTTGATCCTAGAGGGTATTGGGGTTGATCCTAGAGGGTGTTGGGGTTGACCCTAGAGGGTGTTGGGGTTGATCCATGACAGAGGACACTAGGGGGTATTGGGGTTGATCCTAGGGGGAATTGGGTTTGATCCATGACAGAGGACACTAGGGGGTATTGGGGTTGATCCTAGAGGGTGTTGGAGTTGATCCTAGAGGGTGTTGGGGTTGATCCATGACAGAGGACACTAGAGGGTATTGGGGTTGATCCTAGAGGGTGTTGGAGTTGATCCTAGAGGGTGTTGGGGTTGATCCTAGAGGGTATTGGGGTTGATCCTAGAGGGTGTTGGGGTTGATCCTAGAGGGTGTTGGGGTTGATCCATGACAGAGGACACTAGAGGGTATTGGGGTTGATCCTAGAGGGTGTTGGAGTTGATCCTAGAGGGTGTTGGAGTTGATCCTAGAGGGTATTGGGGTTGATCCTAGAGGGTGTTGGAGTTGATCCTAGAGGGTGTTGGGGTTGATCCTAGAGGGTGTTGGAGTTGATCCTAGAGGGTGTTGGGGTTGATCCTAGAGGGTGTTGGGGTTGATCCATGACAGAGGACACTAGAGGGTATTGGGGTTGATCCTAGAGGGTGTTGGGGTTGATCCATGACAGAGGACACTAGGGGGTATTGGGGTTGATCCTAGAGGGTATTGGGGTAGATCCATGACAGAGGACACTAGGGGGTATTGGGGTTGATCCTAGAGGGTGTTGGGGTTGATCCATGACAGAGGACACCAGAGGGTATTGGGGTTGATCCTAGAGGGTGTTGGAGTTGATCCTAGAGGGTGTTGGGGTTGATCCATGACAGAGGACACTAGAGGGTATTGGGGTTGATCCTAGAGGGTGTTGGAGTTGATCCTAGAGGGTGTTGGGGTTGATCCTAGAGGGTGTTGGGGTTGATCCATGACAGAGGACACTAGAGGGTATTGGGGTTGATCCTAGAGGGTGTTGGAGTTGATCCTAGAGGGTATTGGGGTTGATCCTAGAGGGTGTTGGGGTTGATCCATGACAGAGGACACCAGAGGGTATTGGGGTTGATCCTAGAGGGTGTTGGGGTTGATCCTAGAGGGTGTTGGAATTGATCCTAGAGGGTATTGGGGTTGATCCTAGAGGGTGTTGGGGTTGATCCTGGGGGGAATTGGGGTTGATCCATGACAGAGGACACTAGGTCGTATTTTGGTTGTGTCTGTGTGTCGTCACTAGGTTGTCTTGTCGGTGTGAGTGTGTATGATATGCGTGTGTGAGGAGGGCGGGTCGGGGGTTGTCCGGGGAGCGGAGACAGAGAGGATGCCGTCGTGTGATAGGTCGACGAAGAGCAGTAGAGGGTCAACACCCACAGGAAGTATGTAGGTCCTCGTAAACGACCGACTGATGAACCCGTGGACATCTTGTCTCTGGGAGTGGTTACCACTGACCTGACACACACACACACACGCATAAACACACACCACAACGAACCAAGGAAGAGGGAGAGAGAGAGACAGGTCTTTAACTCCAGAAGGTTTGATAAGGGGTTTGAGGTCAGGGGTAACAGGTCAGGGGTCAGGGGAATAGAGCATGATAGAGGTATTTTTAGCGTGGGCATCTCCATTGAGAACCATTTTGAAGTCTCGCTCTGATGCAACCCCTTCACGGGGTGGGGGTAATAAGTTGACCAGTGGCCAGCACTGGGACTCAATAAGTTGACCAGAGTGGCCAGCACTGGGACTCAATAAGTTGACCAGAGTAGCCAGCACTGGGACTCAATAAGTTGACCAGAGTGGCCAGCACTGGGACTCAATAAGTTGACCAGAGTGGCCAGCACTGGGACAACCACTCAATAAGTTGACTAGAGTGGCCAACACTGGGACTCAATAAGTTGACCAGAGTGGCCAGCACTGGGACTCAATAAGTTGACCAGAGTGGCCAGCACTGGGACTCAATAAGTTGACCAGAGTGGCCAACACTGGGACTCAATAAGTTGACTAGAGTGGCCAACAATGGGACTCAATAAGTTGACCAGAGTGGCCAACACTGGGACAACCACTCAATAAGTTGACCAGAGTGGCCAGCACTGGGACTCAATAAGTTGACCAGAGTGGCCAGCACTGGGACTCAATAAGTTGACTAGAGTGGCAAACACTGGGACTCAATAAGTTGACCAGAGTGGCCAGCACTGGGACTCAATAAGTTGACCAGAGTGGCCAGCACTGGGACTCAATAAGTTGACCAGAGTGGCCAGCACTGGGACTCAATAAGTTGACCAGAGTGGCCAGCACTGGGACTCAATAAGTTGACCAGAGTGGCCAGCACTGGGACTCAATAAGTTGACCAGAGTGGCCAGCACTGGGACTCAATAAGTTGACCAGAGTGGCCAACACTGGGACAACCACTCAATAAGTTGACTAGAGTGGCCAACACTGGGACAACCACTCAATAAGTTGACCAGAGTGGCCAGCACTGGGACAACCACTAATAAGTTGACTAGAGTGGCCAGCACTGGGACTCAATAAGTTGACCAGAGTGGCCAACACTGGGACAACCACTAATAAGTTGACTAGAGTGGCCAGCACTGGGACTCAATAAGTTGACCAGAGTGGCCAACACTGGGACAACCACTAATAAGTTGACTAGAGTGGCCAGCACTGGGACTCAATAAGTTGACCAGAGTGGCCAGCACTGGGACTCAATAAGTTGACCGGAGTGGCCAGCACTGGGACAACCACTCAATAAGTTGACCAGAGTGGCCAACACTGGGACAACCACTCAATAAGTTGACCAGAGTGGCCAGCACTGGGACTCAATAAGTTGACCAGAGTGGCCAGCACTGGGACTCAATAAGTTGACCAGAGTGGCCAACATTGGGACTCAATAAGTTGACTAGAATAGCCAACACTGGGACTCAATAAGGTGACTAGAGTGGCCAACACTGGGACTCAATAAGTTGACCAGAGTGGCCAACACTGGGACAACCACTCAATAAGTTGACCAGAGTGGCCAGCACTGGGACTCAATAAGTTGACCAGAGTGGCCAGCACTGGGACTCAATAAGTTGACCAGAGTGGCCAGCACTGGGACTCAATAAGTTGACCAGAGTGTCCAGCACTGGGACTCAATAAGTTGACCAGAGTGGCCAACACTGGGACTCAATAAATTGACCGGAGTGGCCAGCACTGGGACAACCACTCAATAAGTTGACTAGAGTGGCCAACACTGGGACTCAATAAATTGACCGGAGTGGCCAGCACTGGGACAACCACTCAATAAGTTGACTAGAGTGGCCAACACTGGGACTCAATAAATTGACCGGAGTGGCCAGCACTGGGACAACCACTCAATAAGTTGACCAGAGTGGCCAACAATGGGGGCCAACAATGGGACTCAATAAGTTGACCAGAGTGGCCAACACTGGGACTCAATAAGTTGACCAGAGTGGCCAACACTGGGACTCAATAAGTTGACCAGAGTGGCCAACACTGGGACTCAATAAGTTGACCAGAGTGGCCAGCACTGGGACTCAATAAGTTGACCAGAGTGGCCAACACTGGGACAACCACTCAATAAGTTGACCAGAGTGGCCAACACTGGGACAACCACTCAATAAGTTGACCAGAGTGGCCAACACTGGGACTCAATAAGTTGACCAGAGTGGCCAACAATGGGACTCAATAAGTTGACCAGAGTGGCCAACAATGGGACTCAATAAGTTGACCAGAGTGGCCAGCACTGGGACTCAATAAGTTGACCAGAGTGGCCAACACTGGGACAACCACTAATAAGTTGACCAGAGTGGCCAGCACTGGGACAACCACTAATAAGTTGACTAGAGTGGCCAGCACTGGGACTCAATAAGTTGACCAGAGTGGCCAACACTGGGACAACCACTAATAAGTTGACTAGAGTGGCCAGCACTGGGACTCAATAAGTTGACCAGAGTGGCCAACACTGGGACAACCACTAATAAGTTGACTAGAGTGGCCAGCACTGGGCCTCAATAAGTTGACCAGAGTGGCCAGCACTGGGACTCAATAAGTTGACCGGAGTGGCCAGCACTGGGACAACCACTCAATAAGTTGACCAGAGTGGCCAACACTGGGACAACCACTCAATAAGTTGACCAGAGTGGCCAGCACTGGGACTCAATAAGTTGACCAGAGTGGCCAGCACTGGGACTCAATAAGTTGACCAGAGTGGCCAGCACTGGGACTCAATAAGTTGACCAGAGTGGCCAGCACTGGGACTCAATAAGGTGACCAGAGTGGCCAACACTGGGACTCAATAAATTGACCGGAGTGGCCAGCACTGGGACAACCACTCAATAAGTTGACTAGAGTGGCCAACACTGGGACTCAATAAGTTGACCAGAGTGGCCAACACTGGGACTCAATAAGTTGACCAGAGTGGCCAACATTGGGACTCAATAAGTTGACTAGAATAGCCAACACTGGGACTCAATAAGGTGACTAGAGTGGCCAACACTGGGACAACCACTCAATAAGTTGACCAGAGTGGCCAGCACTGGGACTCAATAAGTTGACCAGAGTGGCCAACACTGGGACTCAATAAGTTGACCCGAGTGGCCAACACTGGGACTCAATAAGTTGACCAGAGTGGCCAACACTGGGACTCAATAAGTTGACCAGAGTGGCCAGCACTGGGACTCAATAAGTTGACCAGAGTGGCCAACACTGGGACAACCACTCAATAAGTTGACCAGAGTGGCAACACTGGGACTCAATAAGTTGACCAGAGTGGCCAACACTGGGACTCAATAAGTTGACCAGAGTGGCCAACACTGGGACTCAATAAGTTGACCAGAGTGGCCAGCACTGGGACTCAATAAGTTGACCAGAGTGGCCAGCACTGGGACTCAATAAGTTGACCAGAGTGGCAACACTGGGACTCAATAAGTTGACCAGAGTGGCCAACACTGGGACTCAATAAGTTGACCAGAGTGGCCAACACTGGGACTCAATAAGTTGACCAGAGTGGCCAACACTGGGACTCAATAAGTTGACCAGAGTGGCCAGCACTGGGACTCAATAAGTTGACCAGAGTGGCCAACACTGGGACAACCACTCAATAAGTTGACCAGAGTGGCCAACACTGGGACTCAATAAGTTGACCAGAGTGGCCAACACTGGGACTCAATAAGTTGACCAGAGTGGCCAACACTGGGACTCAATAAGTTGACCAGAGTGGCCAGCACTGGGACTCAATAAGTTGACCAGAGTGGCCAACACTGGGACAACCACTCAATAAGTTGACCAGAGTGGCCAACACTGGGACTCAATAAGTTGACCAGAGTGGCCAGCACTGGGACTCAATAAGTTGACCAGAGTGGCCAACACTGGGACAACCACTCAATAAGTTGACCAGAGTGGCCAACACTGGGACTCAATAAGTTGACCAGAGTGGCCAACACTGGGACTCAATAAGTTGACCAGAGTGGCCAACACTGGGACTCAATAAGTTGACCAGAGTGGCCAGCACTGGGACTCAATAAGTTGACCAGAGTGGCCAACACTGGGACAACCACTCAATAAGTTGACCAGAGTGGCCAACACTGGGACAACCACTCAATAAGTTGACCAGAGTGGCCAACACTGGGACAACCACTCAATAAGTTGACCAGAGTGGCCAACACTGGGACTCAATAAGTTGACCAGAGTGGCCAACACTGGGACTCAATAAGTTGACCAGAGTGGCCAACAATGGGACTCAATAAGTTGACCAGAGTGGCCAGCACTGGGACTCAATAAGTTGACCAGAGTGGCCAACAATGGGCGTCAATAAGTTGACCAGAGTGGCCAACACTGGGACTCAATAAGTTGACCAGAGTGGCCCACACTAGGACTCAATAAGTTGACCAGAGTGGCCAACAATGGGACTCAATAAGTTGACCAGAGTGGCCAACACTGGGACTCAATAAGTTGACCAGAGTGGCCAACACTGGGACTCAATAAGTTGACCAGAGTGGCCAACAATGGGACTCAATAAGTTGACCAGAGTGGCCAACAATGGGACTCAATAAGTTGACCAGAGTGGCCAACAATGGGCGTCAATAAGTTGACCAGAGTGGCCAACAATGGGACTCAATAAGTTGACCAGAGTGGCCAACACTGGGACTCAATAAGTTGACCAGAGTGGCCAGCACTGGGACAACCACTCAATAAGTTGACTAGAGTGGCCAACAATGGGACAACCACTAATAAGTTGACTAGAGTGGCCAACACTGGGACTCAATAAGTTGACCAGAGTGGCCAGCACTGGGCCTCAATAAGTTGACCAGAGTGGCCAACAATGGGCGTCAATAAGTTGACCAGAGTGGCCAACACTGGGACTCAATAAGTTGACCAGAGTGGCCAACACTGGGACTCAATAAGTTGACCAGAGTGGCCAACAATGGGCGTCAATAAGTTGACCAGAGTGGCCAACACTGGGACTCAATAAGTTGACCAGAGTGGCCAACACTGGGACTCAATAAGTTGACCAGAGTGGCCAACACTGGGACAACCACTCAATAAGTTGACCAGAGTGGCCAACACTGGGACAACCACTCAATAAGTTGACCAGAGTGGCCAGCACTGGGACTCAATAAGTTGACCAGAGTGGCCAGCACTGGGACTCAATAAGTTGACCAGAGTGGCCAACACTGGGACAACCACTAATAAGTTGACCAGAGTGGCCAGCACTGGGACAACCACTAATAAGTTGACTAGAGTGGCCAGCACTGGGACTCAATAAGTTGACCAGAGTGGCCAACACTGGGACAACCACTAATAAGTTGACTAGAGTGGCCAGCACTGGGCCTCAATAAGTTGACCAGAGTGGCCAGCACTGGGACTCAATAAGTTGACCAGAGTGGCCAGCACTGGGACTCAATAAGTTGACCAGAGTGGCCAGCACTGGGACTCAATAAGTTGACCAGAGTGGCCAACACTGGGACAACCACTCAATAAGTTGACTAGAGTGGCCAACACTGGGACAACCACTCAATAAGTTGACCAGAGTGGCCAGCACTGGGACAACCACTAATAAGTTGACTAGAGTGGCCAGCACTGGGACTCAATAAGTTGACCAGAGTGGCCAACACTGGGACAACCACTAATAAGTTGACTAGAGTGGCCAGCACTGGGACTCAATAAGTTGACCAGAGTGGCCAACACTGGGACAACCACTAATAAGTTGACTAGAGTGGCCAGCACTGGGACTCAATAAGTTGACCAGAGTGGCCAGCACTGGGACTCAATAAGTTGACCGGAGTGGCCAGCACTGGGACAACCACTCAATAAGTTGACCAGAGTGGCCAACACTGGGACAACCACTCAATAAGTTGACCAGAGTGGCCAGCACTGGGACTCAATAAGTTGACCAGAGTGGCCAGCACTGGGACTCAATAAGTTGACCAGAGTGGCCAACATTGGGACTCAATAAGTTGACTAGAATAGCCAACACTGGGACTCAATAAGGTGACTAGAGTGGCCAACACTGGGACTCAATAAGTTGACCAGAGTGGCCAACACTGGGACAACCACTCAATAAGTTGACCAGAGTGGCCAGCACTGGGACTCAATAAGTTGACCAGAGTGGCCAGCACTGGGACTCAATAAGTTGACCAGAGTGGCCAGCACTGGGACTCAATAAGTTGACCAGAGTGTCCAGCACTGGGACTCAATAAGTTGACCAGAGTGGCCAACACTGGGACTCAATAAATTGACCGGAGTGGCCAGCACTGGGACAACCACTCAATAAGTTGACCAGAGTGGCCAACAATGGGACTCAATAAGTTGACCAGAGTGGCCAACACTGGGACTCAATAAGTTGACCAGAGTGGCCAACACTGGGACTCAATAAGTTGACCAGAGTGGCCAACACTGGGACTCAATAAGTTGACCAGAGTGGCCAGCACTGGGACTCAATAAGTTGACCAGAGTGGCCAACACTGGGACAACCACTCAATAAGTTGACCAGAGTGGCCAACACTGGGACAACCACTCAATAAGTTGACCAGAGTGGCCAACACTGGGACTCAATAAGTTGACCAGAGTGGCCAACAATGGGACTCAATAAGTTGACCAGAGTGGCCAACAATGGGACTCAATAAGTTGACCAGAGTGGCCAGCACTGGGACTCAATAAGTTGACCAGAGTGGCCAACACTGGGACAACCACTAATAAGTTGACCAGAGTGGCCAGCACTGGGACAACCACTAATAAGTTGACTAGAGTGGCCAGCACTGGGACTCAATAAGTTGACCAGAGTGGCCAACACTGGGACAACCACTAATAAGTTGACTAGAGTGGCCAGCACTGGGACTCAATAAGTTGACCAGAGTGGCCAACACTGGGACAACCACTAATAAGTTGACTAGAGTGGCCAGCACTGGGCCTCAATAAGTTGACCAGAGTGGCCAGCACTGGGACTCAATAAGTTGACCGGAGTGGCCAGCACTGGGACAACCACTCAATAAGTTGACCAGAGTGGCCAACACTGGGACAACCACTCAATAAGTTGACCAGAGTGGCCAGCACTGGGACTCAATAAGTTGACCAGAGTGGCCAGCACTGGGACTCAATAAGTTGACCAGAGTGGCCAGCACTGGGACTCAATAAGTTGACCAGAGTGGCCAGCACTGGGACTCAATAAGGTGACCAGAGTGGCCAACACTGGGACTCAATAAATTGACCGGAGTGGCCAGCACTGGGACAACCACTCAATAAGTTGACTAGAGTGGCCAACACTGGGACTCAATAAGTTGACCAGAGTGGCCAACACTGGGACTCAATAAGTTGACCAGAGTGGCCAACATTGGGACTCAATAAGTTGACTAGAATAGCCAACACTGGGACTCAATAAGGTGACTAGAGTGGCCAACACTGGGACAACCACTCAATAAGTTGACCAGAGTGGCCAGCACTGGGACTCAATAAGTTGACCAGAGTGGCCAACACTGGGACTCAATAAGTTGACCCGAGTGGCCAACACTGGGACTCAATAAGTTGACCAGAGTGGCCAACACTGGGACTCAATAAGTTGACCAGAGTGGCCAGCACTGGGACTCAATAAGTTGACCAGAGTGGCCAACACTGGGACAACCACTCAATAAGTTGACCAGAGTGGCAACACTGGGACTCAATAAGTTGACCAGAGTGGCCAACACTGGGACTCAATAAGTTGACCAGAGTGGCCAACACTGGGACTCAATAAGTTGACCAGAGTGGCCAGCACTGGGACTCAATAAGTTGACCAGAGTGGCCAGCACTGGGACTCAATAAGTTGACCAGAGTGGCAACACTGGGACTCAATAAGTTGACCAGAGTGGCCAACACTGGGACTCAATAAGTTGACCAGAGTGGCCAACACTGGGACTCAATAAGTGACCAGAGTGGCCAACACTGGGACTCAATAAGTTGACCAGAGTGGCCAGCACTGGGACTCAATAAGTTGACCAGAGTGGCCAACACTGGGACAACCACTCAATAAGTTGACCAGAGTGGCCAACACTGGGACTCAATAAGTTGACCAGAGTGGCCAACACTGGGACTCAATAAGTTGACCAGAGTGGCCAACACTGGGACTCAATAAGTTGACCAGAGTGGCCAGCACTGGGACTCAATAAGTTGACCAGAGTGGCCAACACTGGGACAACCACTCAATAAGTTGACCAGAGTGGCAACACTGGGACTCAATAAGTTGACCAGAGTGGCCAACACTGGGACTCAATAAGTTGACCAGAGTGGCCAACACTGGGACTCAATAAGTTGACCAGAGTGGCCAGCACTGGGACTCAATAAGTTGACCAGAGTGGCCAGCACTGGGACTCAATAAGTTGACCAGAGTGGCAACACTGGGACTCAATAAGTTGACCAGAGTGGCCAACACTGGGACTCAATAAGTTGACCAGAGTGGCCAACACTGGGACTCAATAAGTTGACCAGAGTGGCCAACACTGGGACTCAATAAGTTGACCAGAGTGGCCAGCACTGGGACTCAATAAGTTGACCAGAGTGGCCAACACTGGGACAACCACTCAATAAGTTGACCAGAGTGGCCAACACTGGGACTCAATAAGTTGACCAGAGTGGCCAACACTGGGACTCAATAAGTTGACCAGAGTGGCCAACACTGGGACTCAATAAGTTGACCAGAGTGGCCAGCACTGGGACTCAATAAGTTGAAAAGAGTGGCCAACACTGGGACAACCACTCAATAAGTTGACCAGAGTGGCCAACACTGGGACAACCACTCAATAAGTTGACCAGAGTGGCCAACACTGGGACTCAATAAGTTGACCAGAGTGGCCAACACTGGGACAACCACTCAATAAGTTGACCAGAGTGGCCAGCACTGGGACTCAATAAGTTGACCAGAGTGGCCAGCACTGGGACTCAATAAGTTGACCAGAGTGGCCAACACTGGGACAACCACTAATAAGTTGACCAGAGTGGCCAGCACTGGGACAACCACTAATAAGTTGACTAGAGTGGCCAGCACTGGGACTCAATAAGTTGACCAGAGTGGCCAACACTGGGACAACCACTAATAAGTTGACTAGAGTGGCCAGCACTGGGCCTCAATAAGTTGACCAGAGTGGCCAGCACTGGGACTCAATAAGTTGACCAGAGTGGCCAGCACTGGGACTCAATAAGTTGACCAGAGTGGCCAGCACTGGGACTCAATAAGTTGACCAGAGTGGCCAACACTGGGACAACCACTCAATAAGTTGACTAGAGTGGCCAACACTGGGACAACCACTCAATAAGTTGACCAGAGTGGCCAGCACTGGGACAACCACTAATAAGTTGACTAGAGTGGCCAGCACTGGGACTCAATAAGTTGACCAGAGTGGCCAACACTGGGACAACCACTAATAAGTTGACTAGAGTGGCCAGCACTGGGACTCAATAAGTTGACCAGAGTGGCCAACACTGGGACAACCACTAATAAGTTGACTAGAGTGGCCAGCACTGGGACTCAATAAGTTGACCAGAGTGGCCAGCACTGGGACTCAATAAGTTGACCGGAGTGGCCAGCACTGGGACAACCACTCAATAAGTTGACCAGAGTGGCCAACACTGGGACAACCACTCAATAAGTTGACCAGAGTGGCCAGCACTGGGACTCAATAAGTTGACCAGAGTGGCCAGCACTGGGACTCAATAAGTTGACCAGAGTGGCCAACATTGGGACTCAATAAGTTGACTAGAATAGCCAACACTGGGACTCAATAAGGTGACTAGAGTGGCCAACACTGGGACTCAATAAGTTGACCAGAGTGGCCAACACTGGGACAACCACTCAATAAGTTGACCAGAGTGGCCAGCACTGGGACTCAATAAGTTGACCAGAGTGGCCAGCACTGGGACTCAATAAGTTGACCAGAGTGGCCAGCACTGGGACTCCTTAATTTGACCAGAGTGTCCAGCACTGGGACTCAATAAGTTGACCAGAGTGGCCAACACTGGGACTCAATAAATTGACCGGAGTGGCCAGCACTGGGACAACCACTCAATAAGTTGACTAGAGTGGCCAACACTGGGACTCAATAAATTGACCGGAGTGGCCAGCACTGGGACAACCACTCAATAAGTTGACTAGAGTGGCCAACACTGGGACTCAATAAATTGACCGGAGTGGCCAGCACTGGGACAACCACTCAATAAGTTGACCAGAGTGGCCAACAATGGGACTCAATAAGTTGACCAGAGTGGCCAACACTGGGACTCAATAAGTTGACCAGAGTGGCCAACACTGGGACTCAATAAGTTGACCAGAGTGGCCAACACTGGGACTCAATAAGTTGACCAGAGTGGCCAGCACTGGGACTCAATAAGTTGACCAGAGTGGCCAACACTGGGACAACCACTCAATAAGTTGACCAGAGTGGCCAACACTGGGACAACCACTCAATAAGTTGACCAGAGTGGCCAACACTGGGACTCAATAAGTTGACCAGAGTGGCCAACAATGGGACTCAATAAGTTGACCAGAGTGGCCAACAATGGGACTCAATAAGTTGACCAGAGTGGCCAGCACTGGGACTCAATAAGTTGACCAGAGTGGCCAACACTGGGACAACCACTAATAAGTTGACCAGAGTGGCCAGCACTGGGAAAACCACTAATAAGTTGACTAGAGTGGCCAGCACTGGGACTCAATAAGTTGACCAGAGTGGCCAACACTGGGACAACCACTAATAAGTTGACTAGAGTGGCCAGCACTGGGACTCAATAAGTTGACCAGAGTGGCCAACACTGGGACAACCACTAATAAGTTGACTAGAGTGGCCAGCACTGGGCCTCAATAAGTTGACCAGAGTGGCCAGCACTGGGACTCAATAAGTTGACCGGAGTGGCCAGCACTGGGACAACCACTCAATAAGTTGACCAGAGTGGCCAACACTGGGACAACCACTCAATAAGTTGACCAGAGTGGCCAGCACTGGGACTCAATAAGTTGACCAGAGTGGCCAGCACTGGGACTCAATAAGTTGACCAGAGTGGCCAGCACTGGGACTCAATAAGTTGACCAGAGTGGCCAGCACTGGGACTCAATAAGGTGACCAGAGTGGCCAACACTGGGACTCAATAAATTGACCGGAGTGGCCAGCACTGGGACAACCACTCAATAAGTTGACTAGAGTGGCCAACACTGGGACTCAATAAGTTGACCAGAGTGGCCAACACTGGGACTCAATAAGTTGACCAGAGTGGCCAACATTGGGACTCAATAAGTTGACTAGAATAGCCAACACTGGGACTCAATAAGGTGACTAGAGTGGCCAACACTGGGACAACCACTCAATAAGTTGACCAGAGTGGCCAGCACTGGGACTCAATAAGTTGACCAGAGTGGCCAACACTGGGACTCAATAAGTTGACCAGAGTGGCCAACACTGGGACTCAATAAGTTGACCAGAGTGGCCAACACTGGGACTCAATAAGTTGACCAGAGTGGCCAGCACTGGGACTCAATAAGTTGACCAGAGTGGCCAACACTGGGACAACCACTCAATAAGTTGACCAGAGTGGCAACACTGGGACTCAATAAGTTGACCAGAGTGGCCAACACTGGGACTCAATAAGTTGACCAGAGTGGCCAACACTGGGACTCAATAAGTTGACCAGAGTGGCCAGCACTGGGACTCAATAAGTTGACCAGAGTGGCCAGCACTGGGACTCAATAAGTTGACCAGAGTGGCAACACTGGGACTCAATAAGTTGACCAGAGTGGCCAACACTGGGACTCAATAAGTTGACCAGAGTGGCCAACACTGGGACTCAATAAGTTGACCAGAGTGGCCAACACTGGGACTCAATAAGTTGACCAGAGTGGCCAGCACTGGGACTCAATAAGTTGACCAGAGTGGCCAACACTGGGACAACCACTCAATAAGTTGACCAGAGTGGCCAACACTGGGACTCAATAAGTTGACCAGAGTGGCCAACACTGGGACTCAATAAGTTGACCAGAGTGGCCAACACTGGGACTCAATAAGTTGACCAGAGTGGCCAGCACTGGGACTCAATAAGTTGACCAGAGTGGCCAACACTGGGACAACCACTCAATAAGTTGACCAGAGTGGCCAACACTGGGACAACCACTCAATAAGTTGACCAGAGTGGCCAACACTGGGACTCAATAAGTTGACCAGAGTGGCCAACACTGGGACTGGACCAGAGTGGCCAACAATGGGACTCAATAAGTTGACCAGAGTGGCCAGCACTGGGACTCAATAAGTTGACCAGAGTGGCCAACACTGGGACTCAATAAGTTGACCAGAGTGGCCAACACTGGGACTCAATAAGTTGACCAGAGTGGCCAACACACTGGGGCCCACACTGACTCAATAAGTTGACCAGAGTGGCCAACAATGGGACTCAATAAGTTGACCAGAGTGGCCAACACTGGGACTCAATAAGTTGACCAGAGTGGCCAACACTGGGACTCAATAAGTTGACCAGAGTGGCCAACAATGGGACTCAATAAGTTTACCAGAGTGGCCAACAATGGGACTCAATAAGTTGACCAGAGTGGCCAACAATGGGACGTCAATAAGTTGACCAGAGTGGCCAACAATGGGACTCAATAAGTTGACCAGAGTGGCCAACACTGGGACTCAATAAGTTGACCAGAGTGGCCAGCACTGGGACAACCACTCAATAAGTTGACTAGAGTGGCCAACAATGGGACAACCACTAATAAGTTGACTAGAGTGGCCAACACTGGGACTCAATAAGTTGACCAGAGTGGCCAGCACTGGGCCTCAATAAGTTGACCAGAGTGGCCAACAATGGGCGTCAATAAGTTGACCAGAGTGGCCAACACTGGGACTCAATAAGTTGACCAGAGTGGCCAACACTGGGACTCAATAAGTTGACCAGAGTGGCCAACACTGGGACAACCACTCAATAAGTTGACCAGAGTGGCCAACACTGGGACAACCACTCAATAAGTTGACCAGAGTGGCCAGCACTGGGACTCAATAAGTTGACCAGAGTGGCCAGCACTGGGACTCAATAAGTTGACCAGAGTGGCCAACACTGGGACAACCACTAATAAGTTGACCAGAGTGGCCAGCACTGGGACAACCACTAATAAGTTGACTAGAGTGGCCAGCACTGGGACTCAATAAGTTGACCAGAGTGGCCAACACTGGGACAACCACTAATAAGTTGACTAGAGTGGCCAGCACTGGGCCTCAATAAGTTGACCAGAGTGGCCAGCACTGGGACTCAATAAGTTGACCGGAGTGGCCAGCACTGGGACAACCACTCAATAAGTTGACCAGAGTGGCCAACACTGGGACAACCACTCAATA
This sequence comes from Oncorhynchus gorbuscha, assembly GCF_021184085.1. Lineage (NCBI taxonomy): Eukaryota > Metazoa > Chordata > Actinopteri > Salmoniformes > Salmonidae > Oncorhynchus > Oncorhynchus gorbuscha. Next base: position 65,358 of record NW_025745951.1, on the reverse strand, counting down.
AGTTGACCAGAGTGGCCAGCACTGGGACTCAATAAGTTGACCAGAGTGGCCAGCACTGGGACTCAATAAGTTGACTAGAGTGGCCAGCACTGGGACAACCACTAATAAGTTGACCAGAGTGGCCAGCACTGGGACTCAATAAGTTGACCAGAGTGGCCAACATTGGGACTCAATAAGTTGACTAGAATAGCCAACACTGGGACTCAATAAGGTGACCAGAGTGGCCAACACTGGGACTCAATAAATTGACCGGAGTGGCCAGCACTGGGACAACCACTCAATAAGTTGACTAGAGTGGCCAACACTGGGACTCAATAAATTGACCTGAGTGGCCAGCACTGGGACACCCACTCAATAAGTTGACCAGAGTGGCCAACACTGGGACTCAATAAGTTGACCAGAGTGGCCAGCACTGGGACTCAATAAGTTGACCAGAGTGGCCAACACTGGGACTCAATAAGTTGACCCGAGTGGCCAACACTGGGACTCAATAAGTTGACCAGAGTGGCCAACACTGGGACTCAATAAGTTGACCAGAGTGGCCAGCACTGGGACTCAATAAGTTGACCAGAGTGGCCAACACTGGGACAACCACTCAATAAGTTGACCAGAGTGGCAACACTGGGACTCAATAAGTTGACCAGAGTGGCCAACACTGGGACTCAATACGTTGACCAGAGTGGCCAACACTGGGACTCAATAAGTTGACCAGAGTGGCCAGCACTGGGACTCAATAAGTTGACCAGAGTGGCCAGCACTGGGACTCAATAAGTTGACCAGAGTGGCAACACTGGGACTCAATAAGTTGACCAGAGTGGCCAACACTGGGACTCAATAAGTTGACCAGAGTGGCCAGCACTGGGACTCAATAAGTTGACCAGAGTGGCCAATACTGGGACAACCACTCAATAAGTTGACCAGAGTGGCCAACACTGGGACTCAATAAGTTGACCAGAGTGGCCAACACTGGGACAACCACTCAATAAGTTGACCAGAGTGGCCAACACTGGGACTCAATAAGTTGACCAGAGTGGCCAACACTGGGACTCAATAAGTTGACCAGAGTGGCCAACACTGGGACTCAATAAGTTGACCAGAGTGGCCAGCACTGGGACTCAATAAGTTGACCAGAGTGGCCAACACTGGGACAACCACTCAATAAGTTGACCAGAGTGGCCAACACTGGGACAACCACTCAATAAGTTGACCAGAGTGGCCAACACTGGGACTCAATAAGTTGACCAGAGTGGCCAACACTGGGACTCAATAAGTTGACCAGAGTGGCCAACAATGGGACTCAATAAGTTGACCAGAGTGGCCAGCACTGGGACTCAATAAGTTGACCAGAGTGGCCAACACTGGGACTCAATAAGTTGACCAGAGTGGCCAACAATGGGACTCAATAAGTTGACCAGAGTGGCCAACAATGGGACTCAATAAGTTGACCAGAGTGGCCAACAATGGGACTCAATAAGTTGACCAGAGTGGCCAACAATGGGACTCAATAAGTTGACCAGAGTGGCCAACAATGGGACTCAATAAGTTGACCAGAGTGGCCAACAATGGGACTCAATAAGTTGACCAGAGTGGCCAACAATGGGACTCAATAAGTTGACCAGAGTGGCCAACAATGGGACTCAATAAGTTGACCAGAGTGGCCAACAATGGGACTCAATAAGTTGACCAGAGTGGCCAACACTGGGACTCAATAAGTTGACCAGAGTGGCCAGCACTGGGACAACCACTAATAAGTTGACTAGAGTGGCCAACAATGGGACAACCACTAATAAGTTGACTAGAGTGGCCAACACTGGGACTCAATAAGTTGACCAGAGTGGCCAGCACTGGGCCTCAATAAGTTGACCAGAGTGGCCAACAATGGGACAATAAGTTGACCAGAGTGGCCAACACTGGGACTCAATAAGTTGACCAGAGTGGCCAGCACTGGGACAACCACTGGGACAATAAGTTGACCAGAGTGGCCAACAATGGGGGACAACCACTAATAAGTTGACTAGAGTGGCCAACACTGGGACTCAATAAGTTGACCAGAGTGGCCAGCACTGGGACTCAATAAGTTGACCAGAGTGGCCAGCACTGGGACTCAATAAGTTGACCAGAGTGGCCAACAATGGGACTCAATAAGTTGACCAGAGTGGCCAACAATGGGACCAGAGTGGCCAACAATGGGACTCAATAAGTTGACTAGAGTGGCCAACAATGGGCGTCAATAAGTTGACCAGAGTGGCCAACACTGGGACTCAATAAGTTGACCAGAGTGGCCAGCACTGGGACTCAATAAGTTGACCAGAGTGGCCAACACTGGGACAACCACTCAATAAGTTGACCAGAGTGGCCAACACTGGGACAACCACTCAATAAGTTGACCAGAGTGGCCAACACTGGGACTCAATAAGTTGACCAGAGTGGCCAACACTGGGACTCAATAAGTTGACCAGAGTGGCCAACAATGGGACTCAATAAGTTGACCAGAGTGGCCAGCACTGGGACTCAATAAGTTGACCAGAGTGGCCAACACTGGGACTCAATAAGTTGACCAGAGTGGCCAACAATGGGACTCAATAAGTTGACCAGAGTGGCCAACAATGGGACTCAATAAGTTGACCAGAGTGGCCAACAATGGGACTCAATAAGTTGACCAGAGTGGCCAACAATGGGACTCAATAAGTTGACCAGAGTGGCCAACAATGGGACTCAATAAGTTGACCAGAGTGGCCAACAATGGGACTCAATAAGTTGACCAGAGTGGCCAACAATGGGACTCAATAAGTTGACCAGAGTGGCCAACAATGGGACTCAATAAGTTGACCAGAGTGGCCAACAATGGGACTCAATAAGTTGACCAGAGTGGCCAACAATGGGACTCAATAAGTTGACCAGAGTGGCCAACAATGGGACTCAATAAGTTGACCAGAGTGGCCAACACTGGGACTCAATAAGTTGACCAGAGTGGCCAGCACTGGGACAACCACTAATAAGTTGACTAGAGTGGCCAACAATGGGACAACCACTAATAAGTTGACTAGAGTGGCCAACACTGGGACTCAATAAGTTGACCAGAGTGGCCAGCACTGGGCCTCAATAAGTTGACCAGAGTGGCCAACAATGGGCGTCAATAAGTTGACCAGAGTGGCCAACACTGGGACTCAATAAGTTGACCAGAGTGGCCAGCACTGGGACAACCACTCAATAAGTTGACCAGAGTGGCCAACAATGGGACAACCACTAATAAGTTGACTAGAGTGGCCAACACTGGGACTCAATAAGTTGACCAGAGTGGCCAGCACTGGGCCTCAATAAGTTGACCAGAGTGGCCAGCACTGGGACTCAATAAGTTGACCAGAGTGGCCAACAATGGGACTCAATAAGTTGACCAGAGTGGCCAACAATGGGCGTCAATAAGTTGACCAGAGTGGCCAACAATGGGACTCAATAAGTTGACTAGAGTGGCCAACAATGGGCGTCAATAAGTTGACCAGAGTGGCCAACACTGGGACTCAATAAGTTGACCAGAGTGGCCAACAATGGGACTCAATAAGTTGACCAGAGTGGCCAGCACTGGGACTCAATAAGTTGACCAGAGTGGCCAACAATGGGCGTCAATAAGTTGACCAGAGTGGCCAACACTGGGACTCAATAAGTTGACCAGAGTGGCCCACACTGGGACTCAATAAGTTGACCAGAGTGGCCAACAATGGGACTCAATAAGTTGACCAGAGTGGCCAACACTGGGACTCAATAAGTTGACCAGAGTGGCCAACACTGGGACTCAATAAGTTGACCAGAGTGGCCAACAATGGGACTCAATAAGTTGACCAGAGTGGCCAACAATGGGACTCAATAAGTTGACCAGAGTGGCCAACAATGGGACTCAATAAGTTGACCAGAGTGGCCAACACTGGGACTCAATAAGTTGACCAGAGTGGCCAACACTGGGACTCAATAAGTTGACCAGAGTGGCCAGCACTGGGACTCAATAAGTTGACCAGAGTGGCCAGCACTGGGACAAACACTCAATAAGTTGACCAGAGTGGCCAACACTGGGACTCAATAAGTTGACCAGAGTGGCCAGCACTGGGACAACCACTAATAAGTTGACTAGAGTGGCCAACAATGGGACAACCACTAATAAGTTGACTAGAGTGGCCAACACTGGGACTCAATAAGTTGACCAGAGTGGCCAGCACTGGGCCTCAATAAGTTGACCAGAGTGGCCAACAATGGGACAACCACTAATAAGTTGACTAGAGTGGCCAACACTGGGACTCAATAAGTTGACCAGAGTGGCCAACAATGGGACTCAATAAGTTGACCAGAGTGGCCAGCACTGGGACTCAATAAGTTGACCAGAGTGGCCAACAATGGGCGTCAATAAGTTGACCAGAGTGGCCAACACTGGGACCACCACTAATAAGTTGACCAAAGTGGCATTCAAAGCCACCTGGTCTTAGAGCATTTCATATTATTCTGTAAGTAAATCAGAGACACTCCATTACGTGTGATACTTTATGTTGTGTTTCATATGGTATGTATTAATTTTCTGATGTCCATCAACCATTTCGTTAGAGGTCAGGGGTTAGAAGTCTTTACCTCCAATAGGTTGTCGACAGTGCGAACGGTGACTTCATCAGGAGTGAACTGACACACGTCCAATCGAACGGTCCACTTCCCTGGCTCCGCCTCTATATCAGAGAAGCCCCGCCCTAGCTGCTTGGTGATTCTTGGACGGACATAATAACCATGGTACAGGGTGGGGGTGAGGAGGTCCTGGGGGGTAAGAGCTGGGGGAGGAGTCAGATATCAGAATCATACAGCTGGGGGAGGAGTCAGATAATAGAATCATATAGCTGGGGGAGGAGTCAGAGAACAAAATCATACAGCTGGGGAGGAGTCAAATAATATAATCATATAGCTGGGAGAGGAGTCAAATAATAGAATAATTTTGCTGGGGGTGGAGTCAGATAGAAGAATCATATAGATGTGGGAGGAGTTAGATAATAGAATCATATAGATGTGGGAGGAGTCAGATAATAGAATCATATTGCAGGGGGAGGAGTGAGATAATAGAATCATATAGATGGGGGAGGAGTCAAGTAATAGAATCATATAGCTGGGGGAGGAGTCAAATAATAGAATCATATAGCTGGGGGAGGAGTTAGATAATAGAATCATATAGATGTGGGAGGAGTTAGATAATAGAATCATGTAGATGGGGAGGAGTTAGATAATAGAATCATATAGATGGGGAGGAGTCAAGGTTTACATTAGTTTGATAGTTCTCTCAGGGCTGGGGGGAAAGAGATTTACAGTAGTTCGATTGTACTCTCAGGGCTGGGGGAAAGAGATTTACAGTAGTTTGATAGTTCTCTCAGCGCTGGGGGAAGAGATTTACAGTAGTTTGACAGTTCTCTCAGGGCTGGGGGAAGAGATTTACAGTAGTTTGACAGTTCTCTCAGGTCTGTGGGGGGAGATTTACAGTAGTCTGATAGTTCTTTTTCATGGCTGGGGGGAGATTTACAGTAGTTTGATAGTTCTCTCAGCACTGGGGGAAGAGATTTACAGTAGTTTGACAGTTCTCTCAGGTCTGTGGGGGGGGAGATTTACAGTAGTTTGATAGTTCTTTCAGGGCTGGGGGGGGGATTTACAGTAGTTTGATAGTTCTCTCAGCGCTGGGGGGAAGAGATTTACAGTAATTTGACAGTTCTCTCAGGGCTGGGGAGGAAGAGATTTACAGTAGTTTGATAGTTCTCTCAGCGCTGGGGGAAGAGATTTACAATAGTTTGACAGTTCTCTCAGGGCTGGGGGTTAAGATATTTACAGTAGTTTGACAGTTCTCTCAGGGCTGGGGGAAAAGATTTACAGTAGTTTGACAGTTCTCTCAGGGCTGGGGTGGGAAGAGATTTACAGTAGTTTGACAGTTCTCTCAGGGCTGGGGGTAAGATATTTACAGTAGTTTGACAGTTCTCTCAGGGCTGGGGGTAGGAGATTTACAGTAGTTTGACAGTTCTCTCAGGGCTGGGGGGGTAGGAGATTTACAGTAGTTTGACAGTTCTCTCAGGGCTGGGGGAAGAGGTTTATATTAGTTTGACAGTTCTCTCAGGGCTGGGGGTTAAGATATTTACAGTAGTTTGACAGTTCTCTCAGGGCTGGGGGGTAGGAGATTTACAGTAGTTTGACAGTTCTCTCAGGGCTGGGGGGTAGGAGATTTACAGTAGTTTGACAGTTCTCTCAGGGCTGGGGGGAAGAGGTTTATATTAGTTTGATAGTTCTCTCAGGGCTGGGGGTAGGAGATTTACAGTAGTTTGACAGTTCTCTCAGGGCTGGGGGGGGTAGGAGATTTGCAGTAGTTTGACAGTTCTCTCAGGGCTGGGGGGAGAGATTTACAGTAGTTTGACAGTTCTCTCAGCGCTGGGGGAAAGAGGTTTACAGTAGTTTGACAGTTCTCTCAGGGCTGGGGGAAAGAGGTTTACAGTAGTTTGACAGTTCTCTCAGGGCTGGGGGGTTAAGTTCTCTCAGGGCTGGGGGTAATATTTACAGTAGTTTGACAGTTCTCTCAGGGCTGGGGGGGAAGAGATTTACAAGATTTACAGTAGTTTGACAGTTCTCTCAGGGCTGGGGTGGGAAGAGATTTACAGTAGTTTGACAGTTCTGGGGGAAGAGGTTTATATTAGTTTGACAGTTCTCAGGGCTGGGGGGTAAGATATTTACAGTAGTTTGACAGTTCTCTCAGGGCTGGGGGTTAGGAGATTTAGGAGATTTACAGTAGTTTGACAGTTCTCTCAGGGCTGGGGGAAGAGGTTTATATTAGTTTGATAGTTCTCTCAGGGCTGGGGGGGTAGGAGATTTACAGTAGTTTGACAGTTCTCTCAGGGCTGGGGGGGGGGGGTAGGAGATTTGCAGTAGTTTGACAGTTCTCTCAGGGCTGGGGGAGAGATTTACAGTAGTTTGACAGTTCTCTCAGCGCTGGGGGAAAGAGGTTTACAGTAGTTTGACAGTTCTCTCAGGGCTGGGGGGAAAGAGGTTTACAGTAGTTTGATAGTTCTCTCAGGGCTGGGGGGAAAGAGGTTTACAGTAGTTTGATAGTTCTCTCAGGGCTGGGGGGAAAGAGGTTTACAGTAGTTTGACAGTTCTCTCAGGGCTGGGGGGAAAGAGATTTACAGTAGTTAGATAGTTCTCTCAGGGCTGGGGGGGGGTAAGAGATTTACAGTAGTTCCTATATAACCCAGTGCAGCTGTTCTAGGATGGTGTGTGGGTCTGAAAACATACCTCTGGCTACAAGGCTTAGGAGAAACTCACCCCTGTTATTTTTCTGCCTCTCCTCTGATCAGACATGTTTTTCCATACCTAGTCTCTATGCAGGCTTTACAGCCCTGCGTGTGTGTTCCAGGCTGCCATAGGTTATTATGGAACCCTGTTCAGCTGGACGTTCTATTTATACACACAGTCCTTCTGAGGAGCGGGGTTCCCTAGTTCAGGGGGAAATAATATTGGACATTCATCTCTGTTTGTTTTGGATTTATAGTGACTAGTGACACACACACACACACACACACACACACACACACACACACACACACACACACACACACACACACACACACACACACACACACACACACACACACACACACACACACACACACACACACACACACACACATAACTAGTACTGAGATATAGCATGTTAGCTACAGACAGTGATCCAGTGATAGTTTTATAGCGTAGCTTCCGCTAGATCACAAACTAAATACACCTCTGATTTAAAAACACACAGAGAGACAAAGAGAGACAGAGAGCGACAGAGAGACAGACAGAAAATGACAGAGAGAGGGAGAGGTTCCTACCCTCTCCAAAGTTCTGATCGTAGATCCTTCTGGGAGAGTTCAGTTCACACTGAGTACTCATGGGAAATGCATGAGGCACCGTCCGCTCCGCCATCATGACTCAATGACTGACAGAAGGAGAAAGAGAGAGTGAGGCAGATGGAGGGAGGGAGGGAGTGAGTAAGGGGATAGAGAGTGAGGGTATGAACGAGGACAGAGAGAGGAGAGGGAACAGGGGGAGTTTATCCAAAGAATGTTTGGCTCCACGGAGATTGATAAAAAGGCTGCAAATAGAGTACACAAACACATTCTACTCCATTTAGCTCATACACAGACTAATAGCAGACTAATAACAGACTAATAACAGACTAATAAAAGGCTAATAACAGACTAATAGCAGACTAACAACAGACTAATAACATACTAATAACAAACTAATAGCAGACTAATAGCATACTAATAACAGACTAATAACAGACTAATAGCAGACTAATAACAGACTAATAGCAGACTAATAACAGACTAATAACAGATTAATAGCAGACTAATAACAGACTAATAACAGACTAACAACAGACTAATAACAGACTAATAACAGACTAATAACAGACTAATAACAGACTAATAACAGACTAACAACAGACTAATAACAGACCAACAACAGACTGACAACAGACTAATAACAGACTAACAACAGACTAATAACAGACTAACAACAGACTGACAACAGACGAATAACAGACTAATAACAGACTAATAACTAACAACAGACTAATAACTACCAACAGACTGACAACAGACTAATAACAGACTAACAACAGACTAATAACAGACTAACAACAGACTGACAACAGACGAATAACAGACTAATAACAGACTAATAACTAACAACAGACTAATAACTAATAACAGACTAATAACAGACTAACAACAGACTAATAACAGATTAATAACATACTAATGACAGACTAATAACAGACTTGTAATAGTGGTATATAGATGTTGGTATATAATAGTGGTATATAGATGGTGGTATGTAATAGTGGTATATAGATGGTGGTATGTAATAGTGGTATATAGATGGTGGTATGTAATAGTGGTATATAGTTGGTGATGTGTAATAGTGGTATATAGATGGGGGTATGTAATAGTGGTATATAGATGGTGGTATGTAATAGTGGTATATAGATGGTGGTATGTAATAGTGGTATATAGTTGGTGGTGTGTAATAGTGGTATATAGATGGTGGTATGTAATAGTGGTATATAGATGGTGGTATTTAATAGTGGTATATAGATGGTGGTATGTAATAATGGTATATAGTTGGTGGTGTGTAATAGGGGTATATAGATGTTAGTTGGTGGTGTATAATAGTGGTATATAGTTGGTGGTGTGTAATAGTGGTATATAGATGGTGGTATGTAATAGTGGTATATAGATGGTGGTATGTAATAGTGGTATATAGATGGTGGTATGTAATAGTGGTATATAGATGGTGGTATGTAATAGTGGTATATAGATGTTAGATGGTGGTGTGTAATAGTGGTATATAGATGGTGGTGTATAATAGTGGTATATAGTTGGTGGTGTGTAATAGTGGTATATAGATGGTGGTATGTAATAGTGGTATATAGATGGTGGTGTGTAATAGTGGTATATAGTTGGTGGTGTGTAATAGGGGTATATAGATGTTAGTTGGTGGTATTTAATAGTGGTATATAGTTGGTGGTGTGTAATAGGGGTATATAGATGTTAGTTGGTGGTATTTAATAGTGGTATATAGATGGTGGTGTGTAATAGTGGTATATAGTTGGTGGTGTGTAATAGGGGTATATAGATGTTAGATGGTGGTGTGTAATAGTGGTATATAGATGGTGGTGTGTAATAGTGGTATATAGATGGTGGTGTGTAATAGTGGTATATAGTTGGTGGTGTGTAATAGTGGTATATAGATGGGGGTATGTAATAGTGGTATATAGTTGGTGGTGTGTAATAGTGGTATATAGATGTTAGTTGGTGGTGTGTAATAGTGGTTTAAAGATGGTGGTATGTAATAGTGGTATATAGATGGTGGTGTGTAATAGTGGTATATAGATGGTGGTATGTAATAGTGGTATATAGTTGGTGGTGTGTAATAGGGGTATATAGATGTTAGTTGGTGGTATTTAATAGTGGTATATAGTTGGTGGTGTGTAATAGGGGTATATAGATGTTAGTTGGTGGTATTTAATAGTGGTATATAGATGGTGGTGTGTAATATAGTTGGTGGTGTGTATATAGATGTTAGATGGTGGTGTGTAATAGGGGTATATAGATGGTTAGATGGGTGTTGGTGGTGTAATAGGGGTATATAGATGTTAGATGGTGGTGTGTAATAGTGGTATATAGATGGTGGTGTGTAATAGTGGTATATAGTTGGTGATGTGTAATAGTGGTATATAGATGGGGGTATGTAATAGTGGTATATAGATGGTGATGTGTAATAGTGGTAAATATATGTAGATGTAATTGTGGCTATTTTTTGTCCTTTCCCCTTTCTTTCCAACCTGACCGATCACACACTCCTGCACAGCAGCTGTAAGCATGCACAAATACATGTCCTAACGCCTTGATACCAAAGAGAAAGAAGGATTAGGTACCAAAGAGGAAGGATTATGGTTACGGTAAGGAGTTAATTTCAGGGTTAGGTTATGGACGTCGCAAGGAACGTTTTATACCATTAGTTTTGTTTCCGTCCATACTACTGTAAGTGTGACACCGACCTTATTGTTTTGATCGTTCTACTCGTGCCGACCGGCTCCACTGCTGATGACAAAATAATATGAATCTTATGATCGATAATTAACCCAACTCGATGTTTTCCCCTGCTGATTATTATTAACCGTTTTTCATTGATGAGCGGCCGTGAGGCTAATGGGGACAGAACGGCACTCTTCAAATCTACCGGGAGGAAACGTGAATTGCTTTGCCAATGTTAGCAACATTATTCCATTACATACATTGGCAAGCTAGATCAATGCGAGTAGACAGACACTAAGTTAGCAACTCTTCTTTCTGAAAGCCTCGTCTCGTGCATTGAGCAATGGAATAACTAGTGGGGGGCGTCCCTATAGTCTAAAAGAGGCTTCCTCACATTGGGAGCATCTCAATTGTATTTCCTTGATACCCCGGATGTCCCTCTTCTTCTCTTCTCAAAGCACATTGGAGCAGAAGATCCTGACTACTTCATTCCAGTGTCAAAACGGCCTCTCAGGAAATGCTTTTGAGAGGGTTTGAGCGCAATGGCTGTCTTCTGCACTGACCTGACAAACATCGGGACAGACACCAAAATATAGCTTTGGTGCAATTTTCAGAGGTATGTGGTACATTTTCACAACTAAGTACAAAACTCAAAGCAGATCATCCAAAATGCAGTTGATTCAAAACTCATTTTAAATTGACTACAATACACCAAATCAGTCACTTTTCCACCAAACGTAGTGTTTCATCTAGAAATACATGTTTCACATTGCAATACATGTTCATATGGCAGGACGCTTGGCCCCAGTGATGTTCTGGGCCGTACCCACTACCCTCTGTAGCGCCTTACGGTTAGATGCCGAGCTGTTGCCATACCAGGCGGTGATGCAACCGGTCAGGATGCTCTCGATGCTGCAGCTGTAGAACCTTTTGAGGATCTGAGGACCAATGACAGATCTTTCCAGTCTCCTGAGGGGGAAAAGGCTTTGTCGTGCCCTCTTCACGACTGTCTTAGTGTGTTTGGACCATGTTAGTTTGTTGGTGATGTGGACACCAAGGAACTTGAAGCTCTCAACCTGCTCCACTGCAGCCCCGTTGATGAGAATGGGGTCTTGCTCGGTCCTTCTTTTTCTTGTAGTCCACAATCATCTCAGTCTTGCTCACATGGGGCGGCAGGGTAGCCTAGTGGTTAGAGCGTTGGACTAGTAACCGGAAGGTTGCAAGTTCAAACCCCCGAGCTGACAAGGTAGAATTAGTCGTTCTGCCCCTGAACAGGTAGTTAACCCACTGTTCCTAGGCCGTCATTGAAAATAAGAATTTGTTCTTAACTGACTTGCCTAGTTAAATAAAGGTAAAATAAAAAAACATTGAGGGAGAGGTGGTGTCCTGGCACTACACTGATAGGTCTCTGACCTCCTCCCTATAGTCTGTCTCATCGTTGAGGGAGAGGTTGTTGTCCTGGCACTACACTGATAGGTCTCTGACCTCCTCCCTATAGTCTGTCTCATCGTTGAGGGAGTTGAGGATAGGTCTCTGACCTCCTCCCTATAGTCTGTCTCAGTTGAGGGAGAGGTTGTTGTCCTGTACACTGATAGGTCTCTGACCTCCTCCCTAGTCATGACACTACACTGATAGGTCTCTGACCTCCTCCCTATAGTCTGTCTCATCGTTGAGGGAGAGGTTGTTGTCCTGTACACTGATAGGTCTCTGACTGTCTGTCTCATCGTTGACATGACACTACACTGATAGACCTCCTCCCTATAGTCTGTCTCATCGTTGAGGGAGAGGTTGTTGTCCTGATACTACACTGAGTGACGTTTGAAACGCTATTAGCGCGCGCTAACTAGCCAGCCATTTTACTTCGGTTACACCAGCCTCATCTCGGGAGTTGATAGGCTTGAAGTCATAAACAGCGCAATGCTTGACGCACAATGAAGAGCTGCTGGCAAAACGTACGAAAGTGCTGTTAAAATGAATGTTTACGCGCCTGCTTCTGCCTACCACCGCTCAGTCAGATACTTAGATACTTGTATGCTCAGTCAGATTATATGCAACACAGGACACGCTAGATAATATCTAGTAATATCATCAACCATGTGTAGTTAACTAGTGATTATGATTGATTGTTTTTTGACTGTCCGTCGGTCAGCGCAGAATGATGACGTCATCAGAAGGTGGGGAGGCGGTGCTTCTGGTTGGAGAGGGGAACTTCTCGTTCTCTGCCGCTCTGGGCCGGATCGTCGCCACGGATACAAATGACATCACCTCGGGCACCGATGACATCACAAGGGAGACCGATAACATAGCCGGTGGGAGGGGTTTGAGGATCACAGCCACCTGTCTCCAGACCAAAGAGGAGGCGCTACGACACCACGGCTCTCCAGACCAAAGAGGAGCTCCGCGCAACATACACACAATCACACACTCAGGCTCCGCCCACAACATACACACAATCACACACTCAGGTAGCTCCGCCCACAACATACACACAATCAATCACTCAGGTAGCTCCGCCCACAACATACACACAATCACTCATTCAGGTAGCTCTGCCCACAACATACACACAATCACACACTCAGGTAGCTCCGCCCACAACATACACACAATCACTCACTCAGGTAGCTCTGCCCACAACATACACACAATCACTCACTCAGGTAGCTCCGCCCACAACATACACACAATCACACACTCAGGTAGCTCCGCCCACAACATACACACAATCACTCACTCAGGTAGCTCTGCCCACAACCACACCATTAAAGATTGTGGATAAATGAAGACGACTCAAGCCATTTACAGATTTGTGTTAATGGTTTCTGTCTGTGTAAGTGGGTGTTGCTTTTCTTCGTAACATCTGGCTTGGTGAGAGGGAAAAGCTGCTTCTGGTCTCCTTATTGCCCCACCTATCTCTGCCGTCTCTGGGGCACCCCTCCACGGTTCCGGGGCAATAAGAAGACCAGTGTGGCCCGCCTCAACCAAAAAATATAATGTAACACTTTCTCTTCCGTCTCTGACACCATCACACACTCCAATTAGAGACAGGCTGGGTGTGTGTGTGTGTGTGGGTGTGTGTGTTCTACTCTGTTTTGTTTCTGAATGCACAATGTGATGTCCTTATGTACAGTTGGTCTAATGTCTGTCTGTCTGTGTGTGTGTGTGTGTGTGTGTGTGTGTGTGTGTGTGTGTGTGTGTGTGTGTGTGTGTGTGTGTGTGTGTGTGTGTGTGTGTGTGTGTGTGTGTGTGTGTGTGTGTGTGTGTGTGTGTGTGTCAGGTGGGGAGGTGCTGTTTGAGGTGGATTGTACGCGTCTGTCAGAGTGTGTGTGTCTGCGTGGTCGACAGTTTGACCGTGTCATCTTTAACTTCCCTCACTGCGGTCGGAAGAGTGGCGTGAAGAAGAACAGGCTGCTGCTCAAACACTTTTTCCTCAGGTGAGACACACACACACACACACACACACACACACACACACACACACACACACACACACACACACACACACACACAACACAACACGAAATGTATGCACACATGACTGTGAGTCGCTTTGGATAAAAGCGTCTGCTAAATGGCATTTATTTATTTATTTATAACACTGTTGAATCTCATCTCACCTCTAAGTGTGTGTGTGTAGCTGTGTGGGGGTGCTGAAGGAGGAAGGGGAGGTGCTTGTGTCTCTGTGCAACGGGCAGGGCGGGACTCCAGCCGACCGGCCAATGAGAGAGTGGCACAACAGCTGGCAGGTGGTCGCCATGGCAGCAGAGGCAGGGCTTATCCTGAATGAGGTCCGCCCCTTCGATGGCGAGAAACCTGACAGTTACCAATCCACCGGGTATAGGTGAGCTGATGGCGTCTCGGAGTAGGAGTGCTGATCTTGGATCAGATCAAAATTAATGAGAGGATATGGACATCGTGGCAAACCAACCAATCAATCAAATGTATTTATAAAGCCCTTTACCCAGCCTAAAAGCCCACAGAGCAGATACCCGGCGTAAAAGCCCACAGAGCAGACACCCACAGAGCAGATACCCACAGAGCAGATACCCACAGAGCAGATACCCGGCCTAAAAGCCCACAGAGCAGATACCCACAGAGCAGATACCCACAGAGCAGATACCCGGCCTAAAAGCCCACAGAGCAGATACCCGTCCTGAAAGCCCACAGAGCAGATACCCGTCCTGAAAGCCCACAGAGCAGATACCCACAGAGCAGACTCCCACAGAGCAGACTCCCACAGAGCAGAAACCCACAGAGCAGAAACCCACAAAGCAGATACCCACAGAGCAGATACCCACAAAGCAGATACCCGTCCTGAAAGCCCACAGAGCAGATACCCACAGAGCAGATACCCACAGAGCAGATACCCACAGAGCAGATACCCGTCCTGAAAGCCCACAGAGCAGATACCCACAGAGCAGATACCCACAGAGCAGATACCCACAGAGCAGATACCCATCCTGAAAGCCCACAGAGCAGATACCCACAGAGCAGATACCCGTCCTGAAAGCCCACAGAGCAGATACCCGTCCTGAAAGCAGAAGGCAATGCAGCAGCAAACATACCTCACTGGTAGTTAAAGTCTGTTACTGTTAAAGAACGTAGCAAACATTGAATTGAGGTGAAGGCACCCAAAATGAAGGGTTTTGTTGACTGTGTGTTTGTGTGTGTTGTCAGGAGCCAGATACCATGCAGAGCAGATACTCATGTGTTTAAAGCCCAGCGCCCCCAGTGGAAGGACATGAAACAGCACATTCTGGGAGGACGACCATTGACCTACCACATACCTGCTGAACTTTCACATTACATACACAGGTACACACACACACACACATTGACCTACCACATACCTGCTGAACTTTCACATTACATACACAGGTACACACACACACACACTGGCCTACCACATACCTGTAGGGTGACCATGGTTCCTCCAACGTCTGGCACTGCCCACACACACACTGCCCAGGACACAAACACACATTCTGGGAGGACACTGACCACCACATACTGCCCAACTTTCACACTACCCACACAGGTACACTGCCCACACACACACTGACCACATACCTGCCCAACTTTCACACTACATACACACTGCCCACACACACACTGCCCACCACACACCTGCCCAACTTTCACACTGCCCATACACAGGCCCACACACACACTGCCCACACACACACTGACCACCACATACCTGCCCAACACACACTGCCCACACACACACTGCCCACACACACACTGCCCACACATACTGCCCACACACACTGCCCACACATACTGCCCACACATACTGCCCACACATACTGCCCACACACACTACCCACACACACTGCCCACACACACTGCCCACACATACTGCCCACACATACTGCCCACACATACTGCCCACACACACTGCCCACACATACACTGCCCACACACACTACCCACACACACACTGCCCACACACACACTGCCCACACACACACTGCCCACACATACTGCCCACACACACTGCCCACACACACTGCCCACACATACTGCCCACACACACTGCCCACACATACTGCCCACACATACTGCCCACACACACTGCCCACACACACTGCCCACACATAATACTGTCTTTTTTTAAAGAGCTGAAGCAAGGCACATTATTTTCCTTCATATGAAATTGCCACCTAGTTGCCATTGAAATGCATTGGGAGCTCATTTAAATATTGCTGTAGCACAAACAGTATAAATGCCTTCACTACTATTTTCTCCAGCATTCTAAGTTGGGCCCTCCTGTATGCTTTTTAAAAGGCGTTTTCATGTTAATAGTTTCAAATGTTTCAGCTTTAAATAGTTTCCGCTGCAAATAGTCTGGTTATTCATACAACAGAGTAGCAGTGGTGTAAGGGGGGGGCATTGCCAATAGTCTGGGTATTCATACAACAGAGTAGCAGTGGTGTAAGGGGGGGGGGCATTGCCAATAGTCTGGGTATTCATACAACAGAGTAGCAGTGGTGTAAGGGGGGCATTGGTCTGGGTATTCATACAACAGAGTAGCAGTGGTGTGAGGGGGGGGCATTGCCAATAGTCTGGTTATTCATACAACAGAGTAGCAGTGGTGTAAGGGGGGCATTGCCAATAGTCTGGTTATTCATACAACAGAGTAGCAGTGGTGTAAGGGGGGGCATTGCCAATAGTCTGGGTATTCATATAACAGAGTAGCAGTGGTGTGAGGGGGGCATTGCCAATAGTCTGGTTATTCATACAACAGAGTAGCAGTGGTGTAAGGGGGGGGGGCATTGCCAATAGTCTGGTTATTCATACAACAGAGTAGCAGTGGTGTAAGGGGGGCATTGCCAATAGTCTGGTTATTCATACAACAGAGTAGCAGTGGTGTAAGGGGGGGGCATTGCCAATAGTCTGGTTATTCATACAACAGAGTAGCAGTGGTGTAAGGGGGGGGCATTGCCAATAGTCTGGTTATTCATACAACAGAGTAGCAGTGGTGTAAGGGGGGGGGCATTGCCAATAGTCTGGTTATTCATAGAACAGAGTAGCAGTGGTGTAAGGGGGGGGAGGCCGAGCAGTTACCGTAAACACCAGGAAGAGTAGCTGTTGCCTTGGCAGGAACTAATGGGAATCCACAATAAACCCCAGGAAGAGTAGCTGTTGCCCTGGCAGGAACTAATGGTGATCCACAATAAACCCCAGGAAGAGTAGCTGCTGCCTTGGCAGGAACTAATGGGGATCCATAATAAACCCCAGGAAGAGTAGCTGCTGCCTTGGCAGGAACTAATGGGGATCCATAATAAACCCCAGGAAGAGTAGCTGCTGCCTTGACAGGAACTAATGGGGATCCATAATAAACTCCAGGAAGAGTAGCTGCTGCCTTGGCAGGAACTAATGGGGGTCCATAATAAACCCCAGGAAGAGTAGCTGCTGCCTTGGCAGGAACTAATGGGGATCCATAATAAACCCCAGGAAGAGTAGCTGCTGCCTTGACAGGAACTAATGGGGCTCCATAATAAACCCCAGGAAGAGTAGCTGCTGCCTTGACAGGAACTAATGGGGATCCATAATAAACCCCAGGAAGAGTAGCTGCTGCCTTGGCAGGAACTAATGGGGATCCATAATAAACCCCAGGAAGAGTAGCTGCTGCCTTGACAGGAACTAATGGGGATCCATAATAAACCCCAGGAAGAGTAGCTGCTGCCTTGACAGGAACTAATGGGGATCCATAATAAACCCCAGGAAGAGTCCAGGAAATAAACCCCAGGAAGAGTAGCTGCTGCCTTGACAGGAACTAATGGGGATCCATAATAAACCCCAGGAAGAGTAGCTGCTGCCTTGACAGGAACTAATGGGGATCCATAATAAACCCCAGGAAGAGTAGCTGCTGCCTTGACAGGAACTAATGGGGATCCATAATAAACCCCAGGAAGAGTAGCTGCTGCAGGAACTAATGGGGATCCATAATAAACCCCAGGAAGAGTAGCTGCTGCCTTGACAGGAACTAATGGGGATCCATAATAAAAACAAATACAAACAATAATTATTTTTTATTTAACTCGGCAGGTCAGTTAAGAACAAATTCTTATTTACAATGATTCGATGATCGGAGATTCGATCTAGCAATCTTTTGGGTACTGGCCCAACGCTTTAACCACTAGGCTACCTGTCGCCCCAAATAATCAAGGGTCAAAACAACCACACATTGAACATTAACAATAAGCATAGAGGACAGGTTGGTGGTCTGTCAGACACTGTCCCTCATCTCTGCGTTTTATATTTTTGACAGTCACACAAGTTCTAAAAGAATAAAGACATTTCAAATGTCATTATGTCTTTATACAGTGTTGTAACTCTCTCTCTCTCTTTCTCTACAGGGGTTTTCTCTCGAATTCCAATCATCCCGTCAGGCTGGTTCAGGACTTTCTGGTTCAGGCCCTGGAGAGGGAATGGCCTGTCTCCATGGTTACAGAGCCCCTCCCCCTGATCATACACTCCTCCCCCCAGAGACTAAATGCATGTTGCCCTGAGATACAAGACACACACACACATTGCTACTGGCTACACCCCTCCCACACACACACCACTTCACACACACCCTCAGATGATCACAAACACATAGACACTCTACTGGCAGACACACACATAACCTACGACTCAGAGGATGAGGGAAGAGAGAGAGAGTGTAGCAACCGTTTTAAGGAGTGTGTAGGTGAGGGAGAGGAGTGTGTAGGTGAGGGAGAGGAGTGTGTAGGTGTTGGGGGATACATGCTGCGTCCTTCTCTACTGCCTCAGATGGAGATACTGAGAGAGGAGAGAGAACACAGAGAGAGAGAGGAGGTTCTGCATGGTGTGAGCGGCCTAGTCTTTCAGAGAGTTCACATCAGTCCCTGGTCCCCCCCTGCCTTCCACCAGCTCCTCCTCTGGGGAGCATGGCCCAAAGCCTCTCAGTCAATCCCTGACCTGAGGCGGAGTCTGGAGCGTCTACTGACCCCCTATGGGCTTTCCCTGGCTGAGGAGCAGGGGTCTCTGTGGCTGGCAGCCGAGCCAATGGGACGGCTAGGCCGGCTGTGGGCTGATGACCTCACTGATGGCGTCCGTGTGTGTCTGAACCTTGACCTCCTGGCGTCACTGGTCTACTCCCTACCTGACTGGCGCCTGCTCTGGTCACCTGACCCCCGCTTCCTCAACCACTTCCTGCTCCGTCCATTGCCAGAGCAACCGTTCCATCCCTTCTCCCTGTTTCCACAGAGCTTTGTTTATGACATCAGCTTCTGGGCGGGGCCAGACTGGCAGGAGGCAGCGTTTCATGCTCTAGTCAGGGAGGCCAGTAGAGAGATGGTAGAGAACGTTACGCTCATCGACACCTACACACCCAACACACAGACCGACACACACCCTGACGTACCACACACCAACACACAGACCGACACACACCCTGACGTACCACACACCTACACACCCAACACACAGACCGACACACACCCTGACGTACCACACACCAACACACCCAACACACAGACGTACCACACACCCACACCCAACACACACCTACACACCCAACACACACCAACACACAGACACACACACCCTGACGTACCACACACCAGCTAACACACAGTTACAGACTCACACACCAACACACAGACCACACACACATGCCCTCTCACACACACACAGACACACAAACCCACACACACACCTGCAAACCCAACTGTCCACACACACCGTGCATCTCACCCAGGTAGTGTTGACTCTGTCTGTCTGTCTGTGAGAGATGAGTGCAGTGTTGTAATATGCTGTTGGTGTCAGGATGGTGTTGGTGTCAGGATGGTGTTGATGTCAGGATGGTGTTGGTGTTGTGTTGATGTGAGGATGGTGTTGATGTCAGGATGGTGTTGATGTTGTGTTGGTGTCAGGATGGTGTTGGTGTCAGGATGGTGTTGGTGTTGTGTTGATGTGAGGATGGTGTTGGTGTCAGGATGGTGTTGGTGTTGTGTTGGTGTCAGGATGGTGTTGGTGTCAGGATGGTGTTGGTGTCAGGATGGTGTTGATGTGAGGATGGTGTTGGTGTCAGGATGGTGTTGGTGTCAGGATGGTGTTGGTGTCAGGATGGTGTTGGTGTCAGGATGGTGTTGGTGTCAGGATGGTGTTGATGTGAGGATGGTGTTGATGTGAGGATGGTGTTGATGTGAGGATGGTGTTGGTGTCAGGATGGTGTTGATGTTGTGTTGGTGTCAGGATGGTGTTGATGTCAGGATGGTGTTGATGTTGTGTTGGTGTCAGGATGGTTTTGATGTGAGGATGGTGTTGATGTGAGGATGGTGTTAGGATGGTGTTGGTGTCAGGATGGTGTTGGTGTCAGGATGGTGTTGGTGTCAGGATGGTGTTGGTGTTGTGTTGATGTGAGGATGGTGTTGGTGTCAGGATGGTGTTGATGTTGTGTTGGTGTCAGGATGGTGTTGGTGTCAGGATGGTGTTGATGTTGTGTTGGTGTCAGGATGGT
Organism: Oncorhynchus gorbuscha; assembly: GCF_021184085.1. Lineage (NCBI taxonomy): Eukaryota > Metazoa > Chordata > Actinopteri > Salmoniformes > Salmonidae > Oncorhynchus > Oncorhynchus gorbuscha. Next base: position 44,781 of record NW_025745951.1, on the reverse strand, counting down.
TTTGATGTGAGGATGGTGTTGGTGTCAGGATGGTGTTGGTGTCAGGATGGTGTTGGTGTCAGGATGGTGTTGGTGTCAGGATGGTGTTGGTGTTGTGTTGATGTGAGGATGGTGTTGGTGTCAGGATGGTGTTGGTGTCAGGATGGTGTTGGTGTCAGGATGGTGTTGATGTTGTGTTGGTGTCAGGATGGTGTTGGTGTTGTGTTGGTGTTGTATTGTGGAATGATGTTTGTGTCATTGGCCTCCACACTTACCCTGTAATGTCAAAGTGGAATGATGTTTTTCAAAATTTTTACAAATGAATAAAAAATGAAAAGCTGAAATGTCATGACTTAATATGTATTCAAACCCTTTGTTATGGCCTAAATACGTTCAGGAGTACACATTTGCATCATAAGTCACATAACAAGTTCCACATAAGTGGGCTCCCTAGTGGTGCAGTGGTCTCAGGGACTGCATCTCAATGCTAGAGGGCTCCCTAGTGGTGCAGTGGTCTCAGGGACTGCATCTCAATGCTAGAGGGCTCCCTAGTGGTGCAGTGGTCTCAGGGACTGCATCTCAATGCTAGAGGGCTCCCTAGTGGTGCAGTGGTCTCAGGGACTGCAGCTCAATGCTAGAGGGCTCCCTAGTGATGCAGTGGTCTCAGGGACTGCATCTCAATGCTAGAGGGCTCCCTAGTGGTGCAGTGGTCTCAGGGACTGCATCTCAATGCTAGAGGGCTCCCTAGTGGTGCAGTGGTCTCAGGGACTGCATCTCAACGCTAGAGGGCTCCCTAGTGGTGCAGTGGTCTCAGGGACTGCATCTCAACGCTAGAGGGCTCCCTAGTGGTGCAGTGGTCTCAGGGACTGCATCTCAACGCTAGAGGGCTCCCTAGTGGTGCAGTGGTCTCAGGGACTGCATCTCAACGCTAGAGGGCTCCCTAGTGGTGCAGTGGTCTCAGGGACTGCATCTCAATGCTAGAGGGCTCCCTAGTGATGCAGTGGTCTCAGGGACTGCATCTCAATGCTAGAGGGCTCCCTAGTGGTGCAGTGGTCTCAGGGACTGCATCTCAATGCTAGAGGTGTCACTACAGTCCCTGGTTTGAATCTAGGCTGTATTACATCCGGCCGTGATAGGGAGTCCCATAGAAATGGGTGGCCAATAATAAACTGGTCCTGAACATCTCTACATTTTAGAGCATTGTATTTGGTGCTAACCATTCTCTAAGCCTTAGACCGCAGTTGAATTTGGTAATGAATAGTGTGGCTGTTGAGCAAGTTGGAGAGTAAATGCTGGTGTTATCTTAGATTGTAAACTGTCATGTTCAAAACATGTACAAGCGATTTGGAAACTATTCAAACCCTTTGACATTCTCTACACTTTGTTACATTACAGCCTTTTTCTAAAATGTATTAAATTGTTTTCCCCCCCTCATCAATCTACATACATAATACAATACCCCATAACGACAGAATATAAAAAAACAGGTTTTTAGAAATGTCTGCACGTATAAAATATCACATTTACATAAGTATTCAGACCCTTTACTCAGTACTTGTTGAAGCACCTTTGGCAGTGATTACAACCGTGAGTATTATTGGGTATAACTCTACAAGCTTGGCACAATTTGGGGAGTTTCTCCCATTCTTCTCTGCAGATCCTCTCAAGCTCTGTCAGGTTGGAAGGGGAGTGTTGCTGCACAGCTATTTTCAGGTCTCTCCAAAGATGTTTCGATTGGGATCAAGTCCGGACTCTGGCTGGGCCACTCAAGGACATTCAGAGACTTGTCCCAAAGCCACTCCTGTGTTGTCTTGTCTGTGTGCCTATGGTCATTGGCAGCTGAACCTTTGCCCAAGTCGGAAGGCCCTGAGCGCTCTGAAGCAGGTTTTCATCAAGGATCTCTGTACTTTGATGCTGCCACCACCATGCTTCACCGTATGAATGGTGCCAGGTTTCCTCCAGACGTGACGCTTGGCATTCAGGCCAAAGAGTTCAATCTTGGTTTCATCAGACCAGAGAATCTTGTTTCTCATTGTTCTGAGTCTTTAGGTGCCTTTTGGCGAACTCCAAGCAGTCTGTCATGTGTGTTTTACTGAGGAGTGGCTTCCGTCTGGCCAGTCTACCATAAAGGCCTGATTGCTGGAGTGCTGCTGAGATGGTTGTCCTTCTGGAAGGTTCTCCCATCTCCACAGAGAAACTCTGGAGCTCTGTCAGAGTGACCATCGGGTTCTTGGCAGTGGTGTAAAGTACTTAAGTAGTACTTAAAAGTATTTTGACTTAAAACCGGATCAGTGGAACGCTAGCCATCATCCAGTGAAATTGCTGAGTGCGAAATTCAAAATCCAAAATTCGTCAAATTAAACATTCATGAAAATACAAGTGTTACACATCAGTTAAAAGATGAACTTCTTGTTAATCCATCCGCTGTGTCAGATTTCAAAAAGGCTTTACGGCGAAAGCATACCATCTGAAGACAGCGCCCAGCATACAAAAGCATTAAAAACATTTTCCAACCAAGCAGAGGCGTCACGAAAGTCAGAAATGGCGATAAAATAAATCACTTACCTTTGAAGATCTTCCTCTGTTTGCAATCCAAAGGGTCCCAGCGACATCACAAATGGTTGTTTTGTTTGATAAAGTCCTTCTTTATATCCCAAAACGGTCAGTTTAGTTGGCGCGCTTCATTCAGTAATCCACTGGTTTCCCTCGTTCAAAATGGATACAAAATGAATCCCAAACGTTACCAATAAACTTATACAATTTAAGACGGAGAATAGTATGTTCATTACCAGAGATAAATAACGAAGTGCTCGCCCTCACCAGAACGCGCTACAAACACTAACAGCCAAAATGGGAGCCACTTAGAAAAACTACAAATTCTAGCTCATTTTTCAATAAACAAGCCTGAAACTCTTTCTAAAGACTGTTGACATCTAGTGGAAGCCCTAGGAACTGCATTCTGGGGGGACTTTTATATTCCCATTCCCAGCCATTGTAATTAGAGGTGAGCTGAAAAAAAAAATCTGAATGGATTGTTCTCGGGTTTTCACCTGCCATATCAGTTCTGTTATACTCACAGACATTATTTTAACAGTTTTCAAATTTTTCAGTTTTCTATCCAATACTACCTGCATACGGCATATGCATATCCTAGCTTCTGGGCCTGAGTAACAGGCAGATTACTTTGGGCAACTCAGTCATCAGAACTTCAGAATACTGCCCCCTAGCCTTAAAAAGTTAATTAAGTAGTTTTTTGTGGTTTCTGTACTTCACTATTTATATTTTACTCCACTACATTCCTGAAGAAAATAATGTACTTTTTACTCCTTACATTTTCCCTCAATCCCAAAAGTACATTTTGAATAATTAGCAGGAAAATTGCCTAATTCGCACACTTATCAAGAGAACATCCCTACTGCATCTGATCTGGCAGACTCACTAAACACAAAGGCTTCATTTAACACTCACAAAGGCTTCAAATTATGTCTGAGTGTTGAACTGCGACTGGACAATTCCTTCGACCTCATGGCTTGGTTTTTGCTCTGACATGCAGTGTAAACTGTGGGACAGGTGTGTGCCTTTCCAAATCATGTCCAATCAATAGAATCTACCACAGGGGTCTGAATACTTTCGCGAAGGCACTGTAGATTCAATGGTTGTAAAGATGGAGAATGGTCTGTCTGTAATAAAGAGATGCTCTGCTTTTTTACACCACACTCCAAAAAGCAAGTCCTGATCCGTGGTTGATGATGTGGTAGGCACAGCTTGTCCCATTAATAAATTGAGGAGTAGCTGATAACTGCGAAAAAACAAACATTCTGGAATATATACAGTGCCTTGCGAAAGTATTCGACCCCCTTGAACTTTGCGACCTTTTGCCACATTTCAGGCTTCAAACATAAAGATATAAAACTGTATTTTTTTGTGAAGAATCAACAACAAGTGGGACACAATCATGAAGTGGAACGACATTTATTGGATATTTAAAACTTTTTTAACAAATCAAAAACTGAAAAAATTGGGCGTGCTGCCCTGTCTACCACAGGTATATAACGCTGCCCTGTCTACCACAGGTATATAACGCTGCCCTATCTACCACAGGTATATAACGCTGCCCTGTCTACCACAGGTGTATAACGCTGCCCTACCACAGGTATATAATGCTGCCCTGTCTACCACAGGTATATAACGCTGCCCTGTCTACCACAGGTATATAACGCTGCCCTACCACAAGTATATAACACTGCCCTACCACAGGTATATAACGCTGCCCTGTCTACCACAGGTATATAACGCTGCCCTGTCTACCACAGGTATATAACGCTGCCCTGTCTACCACAGGTATATAACGCTGCCCTACCACAAGTATATAACACTGCCCTACCACAGGTATATAACGCTGCCCTGTCTACCACAGGTATATAACGCTGCCCTACCACAAGTATATAACGCTGCCCTGTCTACCACAGGTATATAATGCTGCCCTACCACAAGTATATAACGCTGCCCTGTCTACCACAGGTATATAACGCTGCCCTGTCTACCACAGGTATATAACGCTGCCCTACCACAGGTATATAACACTGCCCTACCACAGGTATATAATGCTGCCCTGTCTACCACAGGTATATAACGCTGCCCTGTCTACCAGAGGTGTATAACACTGCCCTACCACAGGTATATAACACTGCCCTATCTACCACAGGTATATAACGCTGCCCTATCTACCACAGGTATATAATGCTGCCCTACCACAGGTATATAACGCTGCCCTGTCTACCACAGGTATATAACGCTGCCCTGTCTACCACAGGTATATAACGCTGCCCTGTCTACCACAGGTATATAACGCTGCCCTGTCTACAACAGGTATATAACGCTGCCCTACCACAGGTATATAACACTGCCCTGTCTACCACAGGTATATAACACTGCCCTGTCTACCACAGGTATATAACGCTGCCCTACCACAGGTATATAATGCTGCCCTACCACAGGTATATAACGCTGCCCTGTCTACCACAGGTATATAACGCTGCCCTGTCTACCACAGGTATATAACGCTGCCCTGTCTACCACAGGTATATAACGCTGCCCTACCACAGGTATATAACACTGCCCTGTCTACCACAGGTATATAACACTGCCCTGTCTACCACAGGTATATAACGCTGCCCTGTCTACCACAGGTATATAACGCTGCCCTGTCTACCACAGGTATATAACGCTGCCCTGTCTACAACAGGTATATAACGCTGCCCTACCACAGGTATATAACACTGCCCTGTCTACCACAGGTATATAACACTGCCCTGTCTACCACAGGTATATAACGCTGCCCTACCACAGGTATATAATGCTGCCCTACCACAGGTATATAACGCTGCCCTGTCTACCACAGGTATATAACGCTGCCCTGTCTACCACAGGTATATAACGCTGCCCTGTCTACCACAGGTATATAACGCTGCCCTGTCTACCACAGGTATATAACGCTGCCCTGTCTACCACAGGTATATAACGCTGCCCTGTCTACCACAGGTATATAACGCTGCCCTGCCTACCACAGGTATATAACGCTGCCCTGTCTACCACAGGTATATAACGCTGCCCTGTCTACCACAGGTATATAACGCTGCCCTGTCTACCACAGGTATATAACGCTGCCCTGTCTACCACAGGTATATAACGCTGCCCTGTCTACCACAGGTATATAACGCTGCCCTGTCTACCACAGGTATATAACGCTGCCCTGTCTACCACAGGTAAATAACGCTGCCCTGCCTACCACAGGTATATAACGCTGCCCTGTCTACCACAGGTAAATAACGCTGCCCTGTCTACCACAGGTATATAACACTGCCCTGTCTACCACAGGTAAATAACGCTGCCCTGTCTACCACAGGTATATAACACTGCCCTGTCTACCACAGGTATATAATGCTGCCCTGTCTACCACAGGTATATAACGCTGCCCTGTCTACCACAGGTATATAATACTGCCCTGTCTACCACAGGTATATAACACTTCCCTACCACAGGTATATAACACTGCCCTACCACAGGTATATAACACTGCCCTGTCTACCACAGGTATATATTAACTATTTATATATTAATTGGTCATTACAATCTACATTAAACTGATATCAGCGTCATCACCATAGAGACAGGGCCAGGTCAGAGGTTAACTGGTCATTACACTCTACATTAAACTGATATCATCCTCATCACCATAGAGACAGGGCCAGGTCAGAGGTTAACTGGTCATTACACTCTACATTAAACTGATATCATCCTCATCACCATAGAGACAGGGCCAGGTCAGAGGTTAACTGGTCATTACACTCTACATTAAACTGATATCAGCGTCATCACCATAGAGACAGGGCCAGGTCAGAGGTTAACTGGTCATTACACTCTACATTAAACTGATATCATCCTCATCTCCATAGACACAGAGCCAGGTCAGAGGTTAACTGGTCATTACACTCTACATTAAACTGATATCATCCTCATCACCATAGAGACAGGGCCAGGTCAGAGGTTAACTGGTCATTACACTCTACATTAAACTGATATCATCCTCATCACCATAGAGACAGGGCCAGGTCAGAGGTTAACTGGTCATTACACTCTACATTAAACTGATATTATCCTCATCTCCATAGAGACAGGGCCAGGTCAGAGGTTAACTGGTCATTACACTCTACATTAAACTGATATCATCCTCATCACCATAGAGACAGGGCCAGGTCAGAGGTTAACTGGTCATTACACTCTACATTAAACTGATATCAGCGTCATCTCCATAGAGACAGGGCCAGGTCAGAGGTTAACTGGTCATTACAAAACCTGGAGAATAAAAACCTTCTGAAGAAAGACACTGAGTGCAGATGCTTTTATTTAGGGCGTACACACACACACTTTAAACACACTGTAACATGTTTGCATTCTCATTTCAGAAAATGTCCATAATATACAGGTATCTGCAGTAATAGTGGAATGACAGTGTATATAAAAAACAATAATATTATCTAATATGCAGACTTTGGATTCATAGGACTACTGGTCAACCCCTATTCTCACCTTCCAATGTCTTATGGATTCAACAATTGAATCTTTAAAAATGTTATTATAGGCAAGTCAGTTAATTAAGAACAAATTATTTTCAAATGACAGCCAAGGAACAGTGGGTTAACTGGTCTAGGAACAGTGGGTTAACTGGTCTAGGAACAGTGGGTTAACTGGTCAAGGAACAGTGGGTTAACTGGTCTAGGAACAGTGGGTTAACTGGTCTAGGAACAGTGGGTTAACTGGTCTAGGAACAGTGGGTTAAACTGGTTTAGGAACAGTGGGTTAACTGGTCTAGGAACAGTGGGTTAACTGGTCTAGGAACAGTGGGTTAACTGGTCTAGGAACAGTGGGTTAACTGGTCTAGGAACAGTGGGTTAACTGGTCAAGGAACAGTGGGTTAACTGCCTTGTTCAGGGGAACAGTGGGTTAACTGCCTTGTTCAGGGGAACAGTGGGTTAACTGCCTTGTTCAGGGGAACAGTGGGTTAACTGCCTTGTTCAGGGGAACAGTGGGGTTAACTGCTTTGTTCAGGGGAACAGTGGGGTTAACTGCTTTGTTCAGGGGAACAGTGGGTTAACTGCCTTGTTCAGGGGAACAGTGGGTTAACTGCCTTGTTCAGGGGAACAGTGGGTTAACTGCCTTGTTCAGTGGAACAGTGGGTTAACTGGTCTAGGAACACTGGGTTAACTGCCTTGTTCAGGGGAACAGTGGGTTAACTGCCTTGTTCAGGGGAACAGTGGGTTAACTGCCTTGTTCAGGGGAACAGTGGGTTAACTGCCTTGTTCAGGGGAACAGTGAGTTAACTGCCTTGTTCAGGGGAACAGTGGGTTAACTGCCTTGTTCAGGGGAACAGTGGGTTAACTGGTCTAGGAACACTGGGTTAACTGCCTTGTTCAGGGGAACAGTGGGTTAACTGCCTTGTTCAGGGGAACAGTGGGTAAACTGCCTTGTTCAGGGGAACAGTGGGTTAACTGCCTTGTTCAGGGGAACAGTGGGTTAACTGCCTTGTTCAGGGGAACACTGGGTTAACTGCCTTGTTCAGGGGAACAGTGGGTTAACTACCTTGTTCAGGGGAACAGTGGGTTAACTGCCTTGTTCAGGGGAACAGTGGGTTAACTGCCTTGTTCAGGGAACAGTGGGTTAACTGCCTTGTTCAGGGAACAGTGGGGTTAACTGCCTTGTTCAGGGGAACAGTGGGTTAACTGCCTTGTTCAGGGGAACAGTGGGTTAACTGCCTTGTTCAGGGGAACAGTGGGTTAACTGCCTTGTTCAGGGGAACAGTGGGTTAACTGCCTTGTTCAGGGGAACAGTGGGTTAACTGCCTTGTTCAGGGGAACAGTGGGTTAACTGGTCTAGGAACAGTGGGTTAACTGGTCTAGGAACAGTGGGTTAACTGGTCAAGGAACAATGGGTTAACTGGTCTAGGAACAGTGGGTTAACTGGTCAAGGAACAGTGGGTTAACTGGTCTAGGAACAGTGGGTTAACTGGTCTAGGAACAGTGGGTTAACTGGTCTAGGAACAGTGGGTTAACTGCCTTGTTCAGGAACAGTGGGTTAACTGCCTTGTTCAGGGGAACAGTGGGTTAACTGCCTTGTTCAGGGGAACAGTGGGTTAACTGCCTTGTTCAGGGGAACAGTGGGTTAACTGCCTTGTTCTCAGGGGAACAGTGGATTAACTGCCTTGTTCAGGGGAACAGTGAGTTAACTGCCTTGTTCAGGGACAGAACGACAGATGTTTATCTTGTCAGCTCTAGTCCAACACTCTAACCACTAGGCTACTCCTATGGAAACTTTCACGATAAAATCAAACCATTGTATTTTTTATTCACATATATTTCGTGCATAAAGGTTCTCCAACGCTGTTAGTATATTTATTAATTGTATAAAAACTTTCCTCTCTAAATAATAAACAAGATCAGAGTATATTTTTATCTACCAATTGTTGCTGAAAAGTAGATGAATATGCATATATTTCATAGTAGATGAATATTTTTTCATCATATATTTCCATATATTTCATAGTAGATGAATATGCATATATTTCATAGTAGATGAATATGCATATATTTCATAGTAGCTGAATATGCATATATTTCATAGTAGATGAATATGCATATATTTCATAGTAGATGAATATGCATATATTTCATAGTAGATGAATATGCATATATTTCAGTGATCCCTAATATTCTAAACCGTTCTCTCCATGTATTAGAGTCTGTAGAGAATTAAAGGTACACCAAATTTAAAGGGATGGCTTTAGATAAAAGTACTGAAAACCCTATTTAATGAAATGACTCCACAAGTAAATGAATGACTCCACAAGTAAATCTGTTAGCCAGCAAGTGGGAGGGATTTCAGCAGTTGTATTAAATGTATTCAGCGGCGAACGGGAGCTGTGCAAAGCTCATTATGCACCTGGCTCATTCTGCACCTGGCTCATTCTGCACCTGGCTCATTCTGCACCTGGCTCATTCTGCACCTGGCTCATTCTGCACCTGGCTCATTCTGCACCTGGCTCATTCTGCACCTGGCTCATTATGCACCTGGCTCATTATGCACCTGGCTCATTATGCACCTGGCTCATTATGCATACCAACTACAGAGAAGTATGAATTCAAGGGGTGTGTTCTGAATCGGGCCTATCATGACTAAATTATTGTTGTCATGTTGTGGTCAGGCAGCAAGGGAAGAATGGGACAAGATCTGAACAGGAGGAGGATGAGACAGGAGGAGGACAGGACCAGGCTTTGGTGTCTCAGGCACAGCTGGGGTCAAGGTTCATGACCTGACAGTGACCCCACAGGGTAGGGCAGCATAACAGGGCCATGCACACATACAGACTGTCAGTAGCTGTCAATAGCTGTCACTGTCAGTAGCTGTCACTGTAGCTGTCAGTAGCTGTCAGTGTCAGTAGGTTTCACTGTCAGTAGCTGTCAATAGCTGTCAGTAGATGTCACTGTCAGTGGGTTTCACTGTCAATAGCTGTCACTGTCAGTAGCTGTCAGTAGATGTAACTGTCAGTAGATGTAACTGTCAGTAGATGTAACTGTCAGTAGATGTAACTGTTAGTAGTTGTAACTGTCAGTAGTTGTAACTGTCAGTAGTTGTCACTGTCAGTAGTTGTAACTGTCAGTAGTTGTCACTGTCAGTAGTTGTCACTGTCAGTAGCTGTCAGTATATGTCAGTAGTTGTCGCTGTCAGTAGCTGTCAGTGTCAGTAGGTTTCACTGTCAGTAGCTGTCAATAGCTGTCACTGTCAATAGCTGTCACAGTATCTATCACTCTCAGTAGCTGTCAGTAGCTGTCACTGTCAGTAGCTGTCACTGTTAGTAGCTGTCAGTAGCTGCCACTGTCAGTAGCTGTCACTGTCAGTAAACTGTCACTGTCAGTAGCTGTCAGTAGCTGTCAGTAGCTGTCAGTAGTTGTCAGTAGATATAACTGTCAGTAGTTGTTACTCTCAGTAGCTGTCAGTAGCTGTCACTGTCAGTAAGCTGTCACTGTCAGTAGCTGTCACTGTCAGTAGCTGTCAGTAGCTGTCACTGTCAGTAGCTGTCAGTAGCTGTCAGTAGCTGCCACTGTCAGTAGCTGTCACTGTCAGTAACTGTCAGTAGCTGTCAGTAGATATAACTGTCAGTAGTTGTCACTCTCAGTAGCTGTCAGTAGCTGTCAGCTGTCAGTAGATATAACTGTCAGTAGATGTCACTGTCACTGTCAGTAAGCTGTCACTGTCAGTAGTTGTAACTGTCAGTAACTGTCAGTAGTTGTAACTGTCAGTAGTTGTAACTGTCAGTAGATGTAACTGTCAGTAACTGTCAGTAGTTGTAACTGTCAGTAGATGTAACTGTCAGTAACTGTCAGTAGTTGTAACTGTCAGTAGTTGTAACTGTCAGTAGATGTAACTGTCAGTAGATGTAACTGTCAGTAACTGTCAGTAGTTGTCACTCTCAGTAGCTGTCACTGTCAGTAGCTGTCAGTAGATATAACTGTCAGTAGATGTCACTGTCAGTAACTGTCAGTAGTTATAACTGTCAGTAGTTGTCACTGTCAGTAGCTGTCAGTAGATATAACTGTCAGTAGTTGTCACTGTCAGTAGCTGTCAGTAGATATAACTGTCAGTAGTTGTCACTCTCAGTAGCTGTCACTGTCAGTAGCTGTCAGTAGATATAACTGTCAGTAGTTGTCACTGTCAGTAGCTGTCAGTAGATATAACTGTCAGTAGTTGTAACTGTCAGTAGCTGTCAGTAGATATAACTGTCAGTAGCTGTCACTGTCAGTAGATGTAACTGTCAGTAGATGTAACTGTCAGTAGTTGTCAGTAGATATAACTGTCAGTAGTTGTCACTGTCAGTAGATGTAACTATCAGTAGCTGTCAGTAGTTGTCACTGTCAGTAGCTGTCAGTAGATATAACTGTCAGTAGTTGTCACTGTCAGTAGCTGTCAGTAGATATAACTGTCAGTAGTTGTCACTGTCAGTAGATGTAACTGTCAGTAGCTGTCAGTAGATATAACTGTCAGTAGCTGTCACTGTCAGTAAGCTGTCACTGTCAGTAGATGTAACTGTCAGTAGATGTAACTGTCAGTAGTTGTAACTGTCAGTAGCTGTCAGTAGTTGTCACTGTCAGTAGTTGTCAGTATATGTCAGTTGCTGTCACTGTCAGTAGCTGTTAGTAGCTGTAACTGTCAGTAGTTGTTAGTTGCTGTCACTGTCCAACCACTCTTTGTAGCACTTCCCACCCAGACTGCCCTCGTTCCCATAGTAACCCACAGTGGCCTCCTTCCCATAGCAATCTACACTGGCATCATTCCCATGACGACCCAGGCTTCTCTCCTGCTGTTCAGGGTTACCATAGCGATCCAGGCTGGTTTGGTAAAGACCGTCTCTATAGTGACTAGTGTTGTACAGCTCACTGCTCTTCACCACACGGCCATGAAGACCCAGTCTGTTGTTGTACGTCCCTCCGTTGCCGTGACAACCCAGACTGTTATCGTGCGTCTCTCCGTTGCCATGACGACCCAGACTGTTGTTATAAACCTCTCGGTTACCATGCCGACCCAGACTGTTGTTATAAACCTCTCCGTTGCGACCCAGACTGTTGTGGTAAATGTCTGAGTCGTCTTTGCGTCGCCCCAGACTAAGGTCGTAGAGTTCAGAGGTCAACTGGAAGTTGCTCTCTGTGCTGGCCAGCGTGACGAAACCACTCTCCGTGTCTCGCAGACCCCCCAGATTGTCATAGTCACCAGGGGACATGTCGGGGGAGGAGCCTAGGAGAAAGAACACAGGCCGTTACTATGGAGAAACAACAGGATCAGTGTTCCCCTTCCCCTTTGAATGAGTCATGTGTAACTGCATACAAAGAGTTTGTCTGAAAGTGGGAGGATCAACACCAGTGGGTGTGTCGAAAGCTAGACTCGCGAAGCCATAACTCTAAAATCACGTTGTTGTCACGCTTCCCTTTGAGGTCTGGGGAATTTTGTTTTAGCAAAACTGGTGTGAATGGACCGCTGGCTCCAAGTGGCTACATGTTGATTGGATGTTACATTTCAAGACCCCTCCCCCACATGCCTGTTGTTGCTATGTGTTTTGTTATCGTCACTGTTTTCAGATGAGGTAGGACACATTTTACAGAGTTGTTCTGTTTGCTAGTTTGCAAAATAATAACAATTTATTACATTTCAAAAGCGCTTTTCATTATACAATAATTATCTCAAAGTGCATCAAATTAAAAAGAAAAATAGTTTAACAATTTAAACAAATACATGTAACCATGTCATGAGAGCAACAATCAAAGTTTAGGAGGAAGCTTAGGCCATCCGGTAATTTATAAAAGAAAATACAAAATATCACATTTACAAACACTACCGTTCTAAAGTTTGGAGTCACTTAGAAATGTCCTTGGTTTTGAAAGAAAATTAATGTTTTGGTCCATTAAAATAACATCAAATTGATCAGAAATAGAGTGTAGACACTGTTAATGTTGGAAATTACAATTGTAACTGGAAATGGCCAATATATTTACCCGCAAAACACCAGTCTCAACTTCAACAGTTAAGAGGCGACTCCGGGAGGCTGGCCTTCTAGGCAGAGTTCCTCTGTCCAGTCTCAACGTCAACAGTGAAGAGGTGACTCCGGGAGGCTGGCTTTCTAGGCAGAGTTCCTCTGTCCAGTCTCAACGTCAACAGTGAAGAGGTGACTCCGGGATGCTGGCCTTCTAGGCAGAGTTGCAAAGAAAAAGCCATATCTCAGACTGGCCAATAAAAATAAAAGATTAAGATGGGCAAAAGAACACAGACACTGGACAGAGGAACTCCCGGAGTCACCTCTTCACTGTTGATGTTGAGACTGGTGTTTTGCGGTTCCTATTTAATTCAGCTGCCAGTTGAGGACTTGTGAGGCGTCTGTTTCTCAAACTAGACACTCTAATGTACTTGTCCTCTTGTTCAGTTGTGCACCGGGGCTTCCCAATCCTCTTTGTATTCTGGTTAGGGACAGTTTACGCTCTTCTGTGAAGGGAGTTGTACACAGCTTAGTACGGGATCTTCAGTTTCTTGGCAATTTCTCGCATGGAATAGCCTTCATGTCTCAGAACAAGAATAGAAGAAAGGTCTTTGTTTCTGGACATTTTGAGCCTGTAATCAAACCCACAAATGCTGATGCTCCAGATTTGTTTTTATTTGTTTTATTTATTTAACTAGGTCAGTTAAGAACAAATTCTTATTTTCAATGAAGGCCTAGGATCAGTGGGTTAAATGTTTACCTTGTCAGCTCGTTGATTCGATCTTACAACCTTTCGTTTACTAGTCCAACGCTCTAACCACTAGGCTACCTGCCGCCCAAGATACTAGTCTAAAGTAGGCCAGGTTTATTGCTTCTTTAATCAGGACAACAGTTTCCAGCTGTGCTAACATAATTGCAAAATGGTTTTCTAATGATTAATTAGCCTTTTAAAATGATAAACTTTATATTAGATAACACAACGTTCCATTGGAACACAGGAGTGATGGTTGCTGATAATGAGCCTGTGTATGCCTATGTAGATATTCCATTTTAAAAAACTACAGTTTCCAGCTACAATAGTAATTTACAACATTAAAAATGTCTACACTGTATTTCTTATCAATTGAATGTTATTTTAGTGGACAGAAAATGTGCTTTTCTTTCAGAAACAAGGATATTTCTAAGTGACCCCAAACTTAGAAGTTTACATGTGACTGAATTCAAACCAATTGCAAACAGTGCATGTTTCTTAACTCATGTTATTGGATGCACACAACGTGAAGAAAAGTATGAATGTTGCTGCAGAAGTTGAACCTAACAACAGGTGAAAAGGTCGTTTCTGCCAGCCTTTCCAGACAGACATTTTAACTACCAGGGGCACAAGCAGTTCTTATGGGGCCAGTGCACCATTTGGCCTCTGCCGAGGTTACTCTGCCGAGGTTACTCTGCCGAGGTTAGTCTGCCGAGGTTAGTCTGCCGAGGTTAGTCTGCCGAGGTTAGTCTGCCGAGGTTAGCCGAGGTTTAGCCGAGGTTACTCTGCCGAGGTTACTCTGCCGAGGTTAGCCGAGGTTTAGCCGAGGTTATTCTGCCGAGGTTACTCTGCCGAGGTTAGCCGAGATTTAGCCGAGGTTACTCTGCTGAGGTTTAGCCGAGGTTAGCCAAGGTTTAGCCGAGATTACTCTGCCGAGGTTACTCTGCCGAGGTTTAGCCGAGGTTACTCTTCCGAGGTTACTCTGCCGAGGTTACTCTGCCGAGGTTACTCTGCCGAGGTTACTCTGCCGAGGTTACTCTGCCGAGGTTAGTCTGCCGAGGTTAGTCTGCCGAGGTTAGTCTGCCGAGGTTAGCCGAGGTTTAGCCGAGGTTACTCTGCCGAGGTTAGTCTGCCGAGGTTACTCTGCTGAGTCTTTAGTACAAGGATGATCCACAGTGTACATTAGAAATAGTCTCTCGTTACCATCCTGCAGTACCGCAGAAGTCTACAGTCAGGAAGACATACTGCAGCAGTCTACAGTCAGGAAGACGTACTGCATAAGTCTACAGTCAGGAAGACATACTGCATCAGTCTACAGTCAGGAAGACATACTGCAGCAGTCTACAGTCAGGAAGACATATTGCAGCAGTCTACAGTCAGGAAGACATACTGCAGCAGTCTACAGTCAGGAAGACATATTGCAGCAGTCTACAGTCAGGAAGACATACTGCAGCAGTCTACAGTCAGGAAGACATATTGCAGCAGTCTACAGTCAGGAAGACATACTGCAGCAGTCTACAGTCAGGAAGACATACTGCAGCAGTCTACAGTCAGGAAGACATATTGACTGTCATTAGTATATTCTACAATGTTTTATCATTCATTATTATTATAATCCACTTCGTCATTTTAACAGTTTCTTCCTTAACAAAAAAGTTGGATGCAAACTTGTCTCGAACTTACAGTTAAAAACACTAAATTATAAGTCAACCACTGCTGTTTGACACTGTATGTAGAGAAGGGATGAGGAGAGCAACAGCCCAACATGACTGCTGTTTGACACTGTATGTAGAGAAGGGATGAGGAGAGCAACAGCCCAACATGAGCACTGGATGTAGAGAAGGGATGAGGAGAGCAACAGCCCAACATGACTGCTGTTTGACACTGTATGTAACATGACTGCTGTTTGACACTGTATGTAGAGAAGGGATGAGGAGAGCAACAGCCCAACATGACTGCTGTTTGACACTGCAACAGCCCAACATGACTGCTGTTTGACACTGTATGTAGAGAAGGGATGAGGAGAGCAACAGCCCAACATGACTGCTGTTTGACACTGTATGTAGAGAAGGGATGAGGAGAGCAACAGCCCAACATGACTGCTGTTTGACACTGTATGTAGAGAAGGGATGAGGAGAGCAACAGCCCAACATGACTGCTGTTTGACACTGTATGTAGAGAAGGGATGAGGAGAGCAACAGCCAAACATGACTGCTGTTTGGCGCATCTCTTCTTTTTTACAATGTGTGCTACATTTTCTTGTCTTTTACCATAAAAGCACATAGATGTGAAATAGATGAACTATTTTTATTTTATTTGATGCCTCGACACAATCCTGTCTTGGAGCTCTACGGACAATTCCTTCGACCTCATGTTTAATCAAGTTGTAGAAACATCTCAAGGATGATTAATGGAAACAGGATGCACCAGAGCTTAATTTTGAGTCTCATAGCAAAGGGTCTGAATTATGTAAATAAGGTATGTTTTTATTTATTTTGGGTGTAGATTGATGAGGCTGTAACATAACATAATGTGGTGAAAATGAAGGGGTCTGAATACTTTCTAAATGCATTGCAAATACCTGGAATATTTCCATTTTGGAGAATGGGTTAAAGTTATGTACAGTAACACCAGGCGTAAAATGTTCAATATAGGCTACTTCTCAGAAAGAATTAAACTGTCAAGAGGAGTAAAACAAGGTTGTCCACTATCGGCATATCTATTTATTATGGCCATCGAAATGTTAGCTATTATTATTATTTATTTAACCTGCCGCGGGTGATGTGGAGGTAAACCCAGGCCCTGCATGTCCCCAGGCACCCTCATTTGTTGACTTCTGTGATCGAAAAAGCCTTGGTTTCATGCATGTCAACATCAGAAGCCTCCTCCCTAAGTTTGTTTTACTCAATGCTTTAGCACACTCTGCAAACCCTGATGTACTTGCCGTGTCTGAATCCTGGCTCAGGAAGGCCACCAAAAATTCTGAGATTTCCATACCCAACTATAACATCTTCCGTCAAGATAGAACTGCTAAAGGGGGAGGAGTTGCAGTCTACTGCAGAGATAGCCTGCAAAGTAATGTCATACTTTCCAAGTCCATACCCAAACAGTCCGAACTACTAATTTTGAAAATTACTCTCTCCAGAAATAAGTCTCTCACTGTTGCCCCCTGCTACCGACCCCCCTCAGCTCCCAGCTGTGCCCTGGACACCATTTGTGAATTGATCGCCCCCCATCTAGCTTCAGAGTTTGTTCTGTTAGGTGACCTAAACTGGGATATGCTTAACACCCCAGCAGTCCTACAATCTAAGCTAGATGCCCTCAATCTCACACAAATCATCAAGGAACCCACCAGGTACAACCCTAACTTTGTAAACAAGGGCACCCTCATAGACGTCATCCTGACTAACTGGCCCTCCAAATACACCTCCGCTGTCTTCAACCAGGATCTCAGCGATCACTGCCTCATTGCCTGTATCCGCTACGGAGCCGCAGTCAAACGACCACCCCTCATCAGTGTCAAACGCTCCCAAAAACACTTCTGTGAGCAGGCCTTTCTAATCGACCTGGCCCGGGTATCCTGGAAGGACATTGACCTCATCCCGTCAGTTGAGGATGCCTGGTCATTCTTTAAAAGTAACTTCCTCACTATTTTAGATAAGCATGCTCCGTTCAAAAAATGCAGAACTAAGAACAGATACAGCCCTTGGTTCACTCCAGACCTGACTGCCCTCGACCAGCACAAAAACATCCTGTGGCGGACTGCAATAGCATCGAATAGTCCCCGCGATATGCAACTGTTCAGGGAAGTCAGGAACCAATACACGCAGTCAGTCAGGAAAGCTAAGGCCAGCTTCTTCAGACAGAAGTTTGCATCCTGTAGCTCCAACTCCAAAAAGTTCTGGGACACTGTGAAGTCCATGGAGAACAAGAGAACCTCCTCCCAGCTGCCCACTGCACTGAGGCTAGGTAACACGGTCACCACCAATAAATCCATGATTATCGAAAACTTCAACGAGCATTTCTCAACGGCTGGCCATGCATTCCGCCTGGCTACTCCAACCTCGGCCAACAGCTCCCCCCGCAGCTACTCGCCCAAGCCTCTCCAGGTTCTCCTTTACCCAAATCCAGATAGCAGATGTTCTGAAAGAGCTGCAAAACCTGGACCCGTACAAATCAGCTGGGCTTGACAATCTGGACCCTCTATTCCGACCTTGAATATGTGGACATCTATATGTACCTAGGTGTCTGGCTAGACTGTAAACTCTCCTTCCAGACTCATATCAAACATCTCCAATCGAAAATCAAATCAAGAGTCGGCTTTCTATTCCGCAACAAAGCCTCCTTCACTCACGCCGCCAAACTTACCCTAGTAAAACTGACTATCCTACCGATCCTCGACTTCGGCGATGTCATCTACAAAATTGCTTCCAACACTCTACTCAGAAAACTGGATGCAGTTTATCACAGTGCCATCCGTTTTGTCACTAAAGCACCTTATACCACCCACCACTGCGACTTGTATGCTCTAGTCGGCTGGCCCTCGCTACATATTCGTCGCCAGACCCACTGGCTCCAGGTCATTTACAAGTCCATGCTAGGTAAAGCTCCGCCTTATCTCAGTTCACTGGTCACGATGGCAACACCCATCCGTAGCACGCGCTCCAGCAGGTGTATATCACTGATCATCCCTAAAGCCAACACCTCATTTGGCCGCCTTTCGTTTCAGTTCTCTGCTGCCTGTGACTGGAACAAATTGCAAAAATTGCTGAAGTTGGAGACTTTTATCTCCCTCACCAACTTCAAACATCAGCTAGCTTAGCAGCTAACCGATCGCTGCAGCTGTACATAGTCTATTGGTAAATAGCCCACACATTTTCACCTACCTCATCCCCATACTGTTTTTATTTATTTACTTTTCTGCTCTTTTGCACACCAATATCTCTACCTGTACATGACCATCTGATCATTTATCACTCCAGTGTTAATCTGCAAAATTGTAATTATTTGCCTACCTCCTCATGCCTTTTGCACACAATGTATATAGACTCCCCTTATTTTTCTACTGTGTTATTGACTTGTTAATTGTTTACTCCATGTGTAACTCTGTGTTGTCTGTTCACACTGCTATGCTTTATCTTGGCCAGGTCGTAGTTGCAAATGAGAACTTGTTCTCAACTAGCCTACCTGGTTAAATAAAGGTGAAATAAATAAATAAAATAAAAATATATATTTTTTTAACTAGGCAAGTCAGTTAAGAAGAAATTCTTATTTACAATGACAGCCTACCCCGGCCAAACCCTACCCCGGCCAGACCCTACCCCGGCCAGACCCTACCCCGGCCAAACCCTAACCCGGCCAAACCCTACCCCGGCCAAACCCTAACCCAGACGATGCTGGGCCAATTGTGTGCCGCCCTATAGGACCCCCAATCACTGCCGGTTGGTTTGGAATCAAACCAGGGTCTGTAGTGATGCCTCCAGCACTGAGATGCAGTGCCTTAGACCGCTGCGCCCAAATCAGATCCAACAATAATATCAAGGGCCTTGAATTCCAGGGCTTAAAAACAAAGGTGTCATTATACGCTGATGATTCATGTTCTCTTAACTCATCACGTGAATCCCTCCACAGCCTCATAGAGGATCTAGTTAGCAAAAATGGATAATATCTTGCTACCATGGAAAGGAAAAGTACCTGTCTATCTGTGGAAAAATCACTCTTTAGTCATATCCCAGTTTACCCTGATGAACTCTTTAGTCATATCCCAGTTTACCCTGATGAACTCTTTAGTCATATCCCAGTTTACCCTGATTAACTCTTTAGTCATATCCCAGTTTACCCTCTTTAGTCATTATCCCAGTTTACCCTGATTAACTCTTTAGTCATATCCCATTAACTCTTTAGTTTTTACCCTGATTAACTCTTTAGTCATAACCCTGATTAACTCTTTAGTCATATCCCAGTTTACCCTGATTAACTCTTTAGTCATATCCCAGTTTACCCTGATTAACTCTTTAGTCATATCCCAGTTTAGTTTAGTCATATCCCAGTTTACCTGTCATGAACCTGATTAACTCTTTAGTCATATCCCAGTTTACCCTGATTAAACTCTTTAGTCATATCCCAGTTTACCCTGATTAAACTCTTTAGTCATATCCCAGTTTACCCTGATTAACTCTTTAGTCATATCCCAGTTTACCCTGATTAACTCTTTAGTCATATCCCAGTTTACCCTGATTAAACTCTTTAGTCATATCCCAGTTTACCCTGATTAACTCTTTAGTCATATCCCAGTTTACCCTGATTAACTCTTTAGTCATATCCCAGTTTACCCTGATTAAACTCTTTAGTCATATCCCAGTTTACCCTGATTAACTCTTTAGTCATATCCCAGTTTACCCTGATCAACTCCTTAGTCATATCCCATTTACCCATTAACTCTTTAGTCATATCCCACCAACTCCTTAGTCATATCCCAGTTTACCCTGATTAACTCTTTAGTCATATCCCAGTTTACCCTGATTAACTCTTTAGTCATATCCCAGTTTACCCTGATCAACTCTTTAGTCATATCCCAGTTTACCCTGATGAACTCTTTAGTCATATCCCAGTTTACCCTGATTAACTCTTTAGTCATATCCCAGTTTACCCTGATTAACTCTTTAGTCATATCCCAGTTTACCCTGATTAACTCTTTAGTCATATCCCAGTTTACCCTGATCAACTCCTTAGTCATATCCCAGTTTACCCTGATTAACTCTTTAGTCATATCCCAGTTTACCCTGATTAACTCTTTAGTCATATCCCAGTTTACCTATTTGCTTATGGGCTTGCCTACACCTAGCGACTTGTTTTTAAAATGAGATGGTTTTTAGCATTTTGGGGCTTCTTTGTGTTCATTTGTTATGATTTGTTTTGGCACATCTCAACACCCCTCATTAATCACCATCTATACATGTGTCCACTCATTTACACTACTGTCTACTGACTACACACACCATTGTTACTTGGTAACTTTGTTTAATAAATATATTTTTGTTATTTCTTTATCTCTGCATTGTCTCCCTCTTTGTTATGGGCTACGAACCAGTTCGCAACACTGTCCATATGTAGCTTGCTTTTGGTAAAAGGTTCAGGAATGGCTGACTCTGCAAATAGCACTGCAGGGTGATTTTAAAAAATCATAGTCAATCAATAATATAATAAAACTCTTAGCAAAAATGTTTATCTTTAATTTACAATCTGTAGAAACAGAATAGAAAGCACAGTTGAAATATACAGTGCATTTGTAAAGTATTCAGACCCCTTGACCTTTTCCACATTTTTTTGAGTTATATAGCCTTATAGCCATATTTTAAAATAGATTAAATATTTTTTTCCCCTGATCAATCTACACTCATAATGACAAAACAAAAACAGATTTTGATTTCAACCGTTTCCAATACCCGAGCCGACAAGGTGAAAAATCTGTCTGTGGCCTTGAGTAAGGCACTTAACCCCTTAATTTTCTCCATACATCTACGGTTGACCCTGTACAACACCACATTACACTGACCCTGTACAACACCACATTACACTGACCCTGTACAACACCACATTATACTGACCCTGTACAACACCACATTACACTGACCCTGTACAACACCACATTACACTGACCCTGTACAACACCACATTACACTGCACCAGTGACAATAAAACATATTCTTACCTAAGAAGGAAGTGTTCTTGGTGTGGGGGCGTGTTCCAGCCAGGTCGGCCTCCTGCTGGGAGCGAATCACGTTGTAGACGTCAGGCGGCTGGGCGGGGTTTGGACAGGACCCTGGGTCGCTAGGACATACCTCTGTCTGCTGCTCACGCTGCTTCCTCCTACACACAGAGACAGTGAGCTTCCTCCTACACACAGAGACAGTGAGCTTCCTCCTACACACAGAGACAATGAGCTTCCTCCTACACACAGAGACAGTGAGCTGAGACAGTGAGCTTCCTCCTACACACAGAGACAGTGAGCTTCCTCCTACACACAGAGACAGTGAGTTTCCTCCTCACGCAGAGACAGTCCTCCTACACACAGAGACAGTGAGCTTCCTCCTACACACAGAGACAGTGAGCTTCCTCCTACACACAGAGACAGTGAGCTTCCTCCTACACACAGAGACAGTGAGCTTCCTCCTACACACAGAGACAGTGAGCTTCCTCCTACACACAGAGACAGTGAGCTTCCTCCTACACACAGAGACAGAGCTTCCTCCTACACACAGAGACAGTGAGCTTCCTCCTCCTACACACAGAGACAGTGAGCTTCCTCCTACACACAGAGACAGTGAGCTTCCTCCTACACACAGAGACAGTGAGCTTCCTCCTACACACAGAGACAGTGAGCTTCCTCCTACACACAGAGACAGTGAGCTTCCTCCTACACACAGGACAGTGAGCTTCCTCCTACAGTGAGCTTCCTCCTACACACAGAGACAGTGAGCTTCCTCCTACACACAGAGACAGTTCCTCCTACACACAGAGACAGTGAGCTTCCTCCTCCACAGAGACAGTGAGCTTCCTCCTACACAGAGACAGTGAGCTTCCTCCTACACACAGAGACAGTGAGCTTCCTCCTACACACAGAGACAGTACACACAGAGACAGTGAGCTTCCTCCTACACACAGAGACAGTGAGCTTCCTCCTGAGCTTCCTCCTACACACAGACAGTGAGCTTCCTCCTACACACAGAGACAGTGAGCTTCCTCCTACACACAGAGACAGTGAGTTTCCTCCTACACACAGAGACAGTGAGCTTCCTCCTACACACAGAGACAGTGAGCTTCCTCCTACACACAGAGACAGTGAGCTTCCTCCTACACACAGAGACAGTGAGCTTCCTCATACACACAGAGACAGTGAGTTTCCTCCTACACACAGAGACAGTGAGCTTCCTCCTACACACAGAGACAGTGAGC
This sequence comes from Oncorhynchus gorbuscha, assembly GCF_021184085.1. Taxonomy (NCBI): domain Eukaryota; kingdom Metazoa; phylum Chordata; class Actinopteri; order Salmoniformes; family Salmonidae; genus Oncorhynchus; species Oncorhynchus gorbuscha. The sequence continues at coordinate 22,021 of NW_025745951.1, read as the reverse complement.
TTCTGGAATAGACATATTGACAGTCACTAAATCAGTCAATGCATTATTCTCAATCTGGTAGTATGAATGCTATTCACACTACCAGTCTATCTCATGCTAGTTAGTACTTGCTCCTCACCGTCGAGCCAGCAGCGTGAAGCAGAAGACCGCAGTTGCTATTAGTAACACCATCAACAACGGGATGATGGGCAGGACTATGTAAACAATGTTCAGAGCTGAAACAGACACACACAGTTCAGAGACATGCACAAAAAACACACACACGGTAAGAAGTCAGGGTAATAGGTTAGAGGTCAGGGTACCTGGGGTGTGTCTCTTCTCTTCAGTGTCAAAGGTCGTGGTCAGGGGTGACAGAGACAAGGGAGGAGCCTCTGTAGACAGGAACATTAATGTTCATTAATTTAGTTATATCTATCGATACTCATCTATACATAGTTATATCTATCTATACTCATAGTCATTTAGTTATATTTATCTATTCTCATAGTATTTTAGTTATATCTGTCACGCGGATGGGTGAGGAAGGAATCAGGCGCAGAGAGTCCACTGGGAAAAAGTGCTCTTTTAATATGGCACAAAAAATGACAAGCCCAACAACACAGGGTGCGGACAGTAAAAGACAAGCCCAACAACACAGGGCGCGGACAGTAAATGACAAGCCCAACAACACAGGGCGCGGACAGTAAATGACAAGCCCAACAACACAGGGCGCGGACAGTAAATGACAAGCCCAACAACACAGGGCGCGGACAGTAAATGACAAGCCCAACAACACAGGGCGCGGACAGTAAATGTGACTACCCAACAACACAGGGTGCGGACAGTAAAAGACAAGCCCAACAACACAGGGCGCGGACAGTAAAAGACAAGCCCAACAACACAGGGCGCGGACAGTAAATGACAAGCCCAACAACACAGGGCGCGGACAGTAAAAGACAAGCCCAACAACACAGGGCGCGGACAGTAAATGACAAGCCCAACAACACAGGGCGCGGACAGTAAAAGACAAGCCCAACAACACAGGGCGCGGACAGTAAATGACAAGCCCAACAACACAGGGCGCGGACAGTAAAAGACAAGCCCAACAACACAGGGCGCGGACAGTAAATGACAAGCCCAACAACACAGGGCGCGGACAGTAAATGACAAGCCCAACAACACAGGGCGCGGACAGTAAATGACAAGCCCAACAACACAGGGCGCGGACAGTAAATGACAAGCCCAACAACACAGGGCGCGGACAGTAAATGACAAGCCCAACAACACAGGGCGCGGACAGTAAATGACAAGCCCAACAACACAGGGCGCGGACAGTAAATGACAAGCCCAACAACACAGGGCGCGGACAGTAAATGACAAGCCCAACAACACAGGGCGCGGACAGTAAATGACAAGCCCAACAACACAGGGCGCGGACAGTAAAAGTGACTACCCAACAACACAGGGCGCGGACAGTAAATGTGACTACCCAACAACACAGGGCGCGGACAGTAAATGTGACTACCCATCAACACAGGGCGCGGACAGTAAATGTGACTACCCAACAACACAGGGCGCGGACAGTAAAAGACAAGCCCAACAACACAGGGCACGGACAGTAAATGACAAGCCCAACAACACAGGGCGCGGACAGTAAATGACAAGCCCAACAACACAGGGCGCGGACAGTAAAAGACAAGCCCAACAACACAGGGCGCGGACAGTAAATGACAAGCCCAACAACACAGGTCGCGGACACTAAAAGACAAGCCCAACAACACAGGTCGCGGACAGTAAATGTGACTACCCAACAACACAGGGCGCGGACAGTAAAAGACAAGCCCAACAACACAGGGCGCGGACAGTAAAAGACAAGCCCAACAACACAGGGCGCGGACAGTAAAAGACAAGCCCAACAACACAGGGCGCGGACAGTAAATGTGACTACCCAACAACACAGGGCGCGGACAGTAAAAGACAAGCCCAACAACACAGGGCGCGGACAGTAAAAGACAAGCCCAACAACACAGGGCGCGGACAGTAAATGACAAGCCCAACAACACAGGGCGCTGACAGTAAAAGTGACTACCCAACAACACAGGGCGCTGACAGTAAATGACAAGCCGAACAACACAGGGCGCGGACAGTAAATGTGACTACCCAACAACACAGGGCGCTGACAGTAAATGACAAGCCCAACAACACAGGGCGCGGACAGTAAATGTGACTACCCAACAACACAGGGCGCGGACAGTAAATGTGACTACCCAACAACACAGGGCGCGGACAGTAAATGTGACTACCCAACAACACAGGGCACGGACAGTAAAAGTGACTACCCAACAACACAGGGCGCGGACAGTAAAAGACAAGCCCAACAACACAGGGCGCGGACAGTAAAAGACAAGCCCAACAACACAGGGTGCGGACAGTAAAAGACAAGCCCAACAACACAGGGCGCGGACAGTAAATGACAAGCCCAACAACACAGGGCGCGGACAGTAAAAGACAAGCCCAACAACACAGGGCGCGGACAGTAAATGACAAGCGCAACAACACAGGGCGCGGACAGTAAATGACAAGCCCAACAACACAGGGCGCAGACAGTAAAAGACAAGCCCAACAACACAGGGCGCGGACAGTAAATGTGACTACCCAACAACACAGGGCACGGACAGTAAAAGTGACTAACCAACAACACAGGGCGCGGACAGTAAAAGTGACTACCCAACAACACAGGGCGCGGACAGTAAAAGACAAGCCCAACAACACAGGGTGCGGACAGTAAAAGACAAGCCCAACAACACAGGGCGCGGACAGTAAAAGACAAGCCCAACAACACAGGGCGCGGACAGTAAAAGACAAGCCCAACAACACAGGGCGCGGACAGTAAATGACAAGCCCAACAACACAGGGCGCGGACAGTAAAAGACAAGCCCAACAACACAGGGCGTGGACAGTAAATGACAAGCGCAACAACAGAGGGCGCGGACAGTAAAATACAAGCCCAACAACAGAGGGCGCGGACAGTAAATGACAAGCCCAACAACACAGGGCGCGGACAGTAAATGTGACTACCCAACAACACAGGGCGCGGACAGTAAATGTGACTACCCAACAACACAGGGCGCGGACAGTAAATGTGACTACCCAACAACACAGGGCGCGGACAGTAAATGTGACTACCCAACAACAAAGGGCGCGGACAGTAAATGTGACTACCCAACAACACAGGGCGCGGACAGTAAAAGAGAAGCCCAACAACACAGGGTGCGGACAGTAAATGACAAGCCCAACAACACAGGGCACGGACAGTAAATGTGACTACCCAAAACACAGGGCGCGGACAGTAAAAGACAAGCCCAACAACACAGGGCGCGGACAGTAAAAGACAAGCCCAACAACACAGGGCGCGGACAGTAAAAGACAAGCCCAACAACACAGGGCGTGGACAGTAAATGTGACTACCCAAAACACAGGGCGCGGACAGTAAATGTGACTACCCAACAACACAGGGCGCGGACAGTAAATGTGACTACCCAACAACACAGGGCGCGGACAGTAAGAGACAAGCCCAACAACACAGGGCACGGACAGTAAAAGACAAGCCCAACAACACAGGGCGCGGACAGTAAAAGACAAGCCCAACAACACAGGGCGCGGACAGTAAAAGACAAGCCCAACAACACAGGGCGTGGACAGTAAAAGACAAGCCCAACAACACAGGGCGCGGACAGTAAATGTGACTACCCAACAACACAGGGCGCGGACAGTAAAAGACAAGCCCAACAACACAGGGCGCGGACAGTAAAAGACAAGCCCAACAACACAGGGCGCGGACAGTAAATGACAAGCCCAACAACACAGGGCGCTGACAGTAAAAGTGACTACCCAACAACACAGGGCGCTGACAGTAAATGACAAGCCGAACAACACAGGGCGCGGACAGTAAATGTGACTACCCAACAACACAGGGTGCTGACAGTAAATGACAAGCCCAACAACACAGGGTGCGGACAGTAAATGTGACTACCCAACAACACAGGGCGCGGACAGTAAATGTGACAAACCAACAACACAGGGCGCGGACAGTAAATGTGACTACCCAACAACACAGGGCACGGACAGTAAAAGTGACTACCCAACAACACAGGGCGCGGACAGTAAAAGACAAGCCCAACAACACAGGGCGCGGACAGTAAAAGACAAGCCCAACAACACAGGGCGCGGACAGTAAAAGACAAGCCCAACAACACAGGGCGCGGACAGTAAAAGACAAGCCCAACAACACAGGGCGCGGACAGTAAAAGACAAGCCCAACAACACAGGGCGCGGACAGTAAAAGACAAGCCCAACAACACAGGGCGCGGACACTAAAAGACAAGCCCAACAACACAGGGCGCGGACAGTAAATGACAAGCCCAACAACACAGGGCGCGGACAGTAAATGACAAGCCCAACAACACAGGGTGCGGACAGTAAATGACAAGCCCAACAACACAGGGCGCGGACAGTAAATGTGACTACCCAACAACACAGGGCGCGGACAGTAAAAGACAAGACCAACAACACAGGGTGCGGACAGTAAATGACAAGCCCAACAACACAGGGCGCGGACAGTAAATGTGACTACCCAACAACACAGGGCGCGGACAGTAAAAGACAAGACCAACAACACAGCGTGCGGACAGTAAATGACAAGCCCAACAACACAGGGCGCGGACAGTAAATGTGACTACCCAACAACACAGGGCGCGGACAGAAAATGTGACTACCCAACAACACAGGGCGCGGACAGTAAATGTGACTACCCAACAACACAGGGCGCGGACAGTAAATGTGACTACCCAACAACACAGGGCGCGGACAGTAAATGTGACTACCCAACAACACAGGGCGCGGACAGTAAAAGACAAGACCAACAACACAGGGTGCGGACAGTAAATGACAAGCCCAACAACACAGGGCGCGGACAGTAAATGTGACTACCCAAAACACAGGGCGCGGACAGTAAAAGACAAGCCCAACAACACAGGGCGCGGACAGTAAAAGACAAGCCCAACAACACAGGGCGCGGACAGTAAAAGACAAGCCCAACAACACAGGGCGTGGACAGTAAATGTGACTACCCAAAACACTGGGCGCGGACAGTAAATGTGACTACCCAACAACACAGGGCGCGGACAGTAAATGTGACTACCCAACAACACAGGGCGCGGACAGTAAAAGACAAGCCCAACAACACAGGGCACGGACAGTAAAAGACAAGCCCAACAACACAGGGCGCGGACAGTAAAAGACAAGCCCAACAACACAGGGCGCGGACAGTAAAAGACAAGCCCAACAACACAGGGCGCGGACAGTAAAAGACAAGCCCAACAACACAGGGCGCGGACAGTAAATGTGACTACCCAACAACACAGGGCGCGGACAGTAAAAGACAAGCCCAACAACACAGGGCGCGGACAGTAAAAGACAAGCCCAACAACACAGGGCGCGGACAGTAAATGACAAGCCCAACAACACAGGGCGCTGACTGTAAAAGTGACTACCCAACAACACAGGGCGCTGACAGTAAATGACAAGCCGAACAACACAGGGCGCGGACAGTAAATGTGACTACCCAACAACACAGGGCGCTGACAGTAAATGACAAGCCCAACAACACAGGGTGCGGACAGTAAATGTGACTACCCAACAACACAGGGCGCGGACAGTAAATGTGACTACCCAACAACACAGGGCGCGGACAGTAAATGTGACTACCCAACAACACAGGGCGCGGACAGTAAAAGTGACTACCCAACAACACAGGGCGCGGACAGTAAAAGACAAGCCCAACAACACAGGGCGCGGACAGTAAAAGACAAGCCCAACAACACAGGGCGCGGACAGTAAAAGACAAGCCCAACAACACAGGGCGCGGACAGTAAAAGACAAGCCCAACAACACAGGGCGCGGACAGTAAATGACAAGCCCAACAACACAGGGCGCGGACAGTAAAAGACAAGCCCAACAACACAGGGCGCGGACGGTAAATGACAAGCGCAACAACACAGGGCGCGGACAGTAAATGACAAGCCCAACAACACAGGGCGCGGACAGTAAAAGACAAGCCCAACAACACAGGGCGCGGACAGTAAATGTGACTACCCAACAACACAGGGCACGGACAGTAAAAGTGACTAACCAACAACACAGGGCGCGGACAGTAAAAGTGACTACCCAACAACACAGGGCGCGGACAGTAAAAGACAAGCCCAACAACACAGGGCGCAGACAGTAAAAGACAAGCCCAACAACACAGGGCGCGGACAGTAAAAGACAAGCCCAACAACACAGGGCGCGGACAGTAAAAGACAAGCCCAACAACACAGGGCGCGGACAGTAAAAGACAAGCCCAACAACACAGGGCGCGGACAGTAAAAGACAAGCCCAACAACACAGGGCGCGGACAGTAAAAGACAAGCCCAACAACACAGGGCGCGGACAGTAAAAGACAAGCCCAACAACACAGGGCGCGGACAGTAAAAGACAAGCCCAACAACACAGGGCGCGGACAGTAAAAGACAAGCCCAACAACACAGGGCGCAGACAGTAAAAGACAAGCCCAACAACACAGGGCGCAGACAGTATAAGTGACTAACCAAAACACAGGGTGCGGACAGTAAAAGACAAGCCCAACAACACAGGGCGCGGACAGTAAAAGACAAGCCCAACAACACAGGGCGCAGACAGTAAAAGACAAGCCCAACAACACAGGGCGCGGACAGTAAAAGACAAGCCCAACAACACAGGGCGCAGACAGTAAAAGACAAGCCCAACAACACAGGGCGCGGACAGTAAAAGACAAGCCCAACAACACAGGGCGCGGACAGTAAAAGACAAGCCCAACAACACAGGGCGCGGACAGTAAAAGACAAGCCCAACAACACAGGGCGCGGACAGTAAAAGACAAGCCCAACAACACAGGGCGCGGACAGTAAAAGACAAGCCCAACAACACAGGGCGCGGACAGTAAAAGACAAGCCCAACAACACAGGGCGCGGACAGTAAAATACAAGCCCAACAACACAGGGCGCGGACAGTAAAAGACAAGCCCAACAACACAGGGCGCGGACAGTAAAAGACAAGCCCAACAACACAGGGCGCGGACAGTAAAAGACAAGCCCAACAACACAGGGCGCGGACAGTAAAAGACAAGCCCAACAACACAGGGCGCGGACAGTAAAAGACAAGCCCAACAACACAGGGCGCGGACAGCAAAAGTGACTACCCAAAACACAGGGCGCGGACAGTAAAAGTGACTAACCAAAACACAGGGTGCGGACAGTAAAAGACAAGCCCAACAACACAGGGCGCGGACAGTAAAAGACAAGCCCAACAACACAGGGCGCGGACAGTAAAAGACAAGCCCAACAACACAGGGCGCGGACAGTAAAAGACAAGCCCAACAACACAGGGCGCGGACAGTAAAAGACAAGCCCAACAACACAGGGCGCGGACAGTAAAAGACAAGCCCAACAACACAGGGCGCGGACAGCAAAAGTGACTACCCAAAACACAGGGCGCGGACAGTAAAAGTGACTAACCAAAACACAGGGTGCGGACAGTAAAAGACAAGCCCAACAACACAGGGCGCGGACAGTAAAAGACAAGCCCAACATCACAGGGCGCAGACAGTAAAAGACAAGCCCAACAACACAGGGCGCGGACAGTAAAAGACAAGCCCAACAACACAGGGCGCGGACAGTAAAAGACAAGCCCAACAACACAGGGCGCAGACAGTAAAAGTGACTACCCAAAACACAGGGCGCGGACAGTAAAAGACAAGCCCAACAACACAGGGCGCGGACAGTAAAAGACAAGCCCAACAACACAGGGCGCAGACAGTAAAAGTGACTACCCAAAACACAGGGCGCGGACAGTAAAAGACAAGCCCAACAACACAGGGCGCAGACAGTAAAAGTGACTAACCAAAACACAGGGCGCGGACAGTAAAAGTGACTACCCAAAACACAGGGCGCGGACAGTAAAAGACAAGCCCAACAACACAGGGCGCAGACAGTAAAAGTGACTACCCAAAACACAGGGCGCGGACAGTAAAAGTGACTAACCAAAACACAGGGCGCGGACAGTAAAAGTGACTAACCAAAACACAGGGCGCGGACAGTAAAAGTGACTACCCAAAACACAGGGCGCGGACAGTAAAAGACAAGCCCAACAACACAGGGCGCAGACAGTAAAAGTGACTACCCAAAACACAGGGCGCGGACAGTAAAAGTGACTAACCAAAACACAGGGCGCAGACAGTAAAAGTGACTAACCAAAACACAGGGCGCGGACAGTAAAAGTGACTAACCAAAACACAGGGCGCGGACAGTAAAAGTGACTACCCAAAACACAGGGCGCGGACAGTAAAAGACAAGCCCAACAACACAGGGCGCAGACAGTAAAAGTGACTACCCAAAACACAGGGCGCGGACAGTAAAAGTGACTAACCAAAACACAGGGCGCGGACAGTAAAAGTGACTAACCAAAACACAGGGCGCGGACAGTAAAAGTGACTACCCAAAACACAGGGCGCGGACAGTAAAAGACAAGCCCAACAACACAGGGCGCAGACAGTAAAAGTGACTACCCAAAACACAGGGCGCGGACAGTAAAAGTGACTACCCAAAACACAGGGCGCGGACAGTAAAAGTGACTACCCAAAACACAGGGCGCGGACAGTAAAAGTGACTACCCAAAACACAGGGCGCGGACAGTAAAAGACAAGCCCAACAACACAGGGCGCAGACAGTAAAAGTGACTACCCAAAACACAGGGCGCGGACAGTAAAAGTGACTAACCAAAACACAGGGCGCAGACAGTAAAAGTGACTAACCAAAACACAGGGCGCGGACAGTAAAAGTGACTAACCAAAACACAGGGCGCGGACAGTAAAAGTGACTACCCAAAACACAGGGCGCGGACAGTAAAAGACAAGCCCAACAACACAGGGCGCAGACAGTAAAAGTGACTACCCAAAACACAGGGCGCGGACAGTAAAAGTGACTAACCAAAACACAGGGCGCGGACAGTAAAAGTGACTAACCAAAACACAGGGCGCGGACAGTAAAAGTGACTACCCAAAACACAGGGCGCGGACAGTAAAAGTGACTACCCAAAACACAGGGCGCGGACAGTAAAAGACAAGCCCAACAACACAGGGCGCAGACAGTAAAAGTGACTACCCAAAACACAGGGCGCGGACAGTAAAAGTGACTAACCAAAACACAGGGCGCAGACAGTAAAAGTGACTAACCAAAACACAGGGCGCGGACAGTAAAAGTGACTAACCAAAACACAGGGCGCGGACAGTAAAAGTGACTACCCAAAACACAGGGCGCGGACAGTAAAAGACAAGCCCAACAACACAGGGCGCAGACAGTAAAAGTGACTACCCAAAACACAGGGCGCGGACAGTAAAAGTGACTAACCAAAACACAGGGCGCGGACAGTAAAAGTGACTAACCAAAACACAGGGCGCGGACAGTAAAAGTGACTACCCAAAACACAGGGCGCGGACAGTAAAAGACAAGCCCAACAACACAGGGCGCAGACAGTAAAAGTGACTACCCAAAACACAGGGCGCGGACAGTAAAAGTGACTACCCAAAACACAGGGCGCGGACAGTAAAAGACAAGCCCAACAACACAGGGCGCGGACAGTAAAAGTGACTAACCAAAACACAGGGCGCGGACAGTAAAAGTGACTAACCAAAACACAGGGCGCGGACAGTAAAAGTGACTAACCAAAACACAGGGCGCGGACAGTAAAAGTGACTACCCAAAACACAGGGCGCGGACAGTAAAAGACAAGCCCAACAACACAGGGCGCAGACAGTAAAAGTGACTACCCAAAACACAGGGCGCGGACAGTAAAAGTGACTAACCAAAACACAGGGCGCAGACAGTAAAAGTGACTAACCAAAACACAGGGCGCGGACAGTAAAAGTGACTAACCAAAACACAGGGCGCGGACAGTAAAAGTGACTACCCAAAACACAGGGCGCGGACAGTAAAAGACAAGCCCAACAACACAGGGCGCGGACAGTAAAAGACAAGCCCAACAACACAGGGCGCGGACAGTAAAAGACAAGCCCAACAACACAGGGCGCGGACAGTAAAAGACAAGCCCAACAACACAGGGCGCGGACAGTAAATGACAAGCCCAACAACACAGGGCGCGGACAGTAAAAGACAAGCCCAACAACACAGGGCGCGGACGGTAAATGACAAGCGCAACAACACAGGGCGCGGACAGTAAATGACAAGCCCAACAACACAGGGCGCGGACAGTAAAAGACAAGCCCAACAACACAGGGCACGGACAGTAAAAGACAAGCCCAACAACACAGGGCGCGGACAGTAAAAGACAAGCCCAACAACACAGGGCGCGGACAGCAAAAGTGACTACCCAAAACACAGGGCGCGGACAGTAAAAGTGACTAACCAAAACACAGGGTGCGGACAGTAAAAGACAAGCCCAACAACACAGGGCGCGGACAGTAAAAGACAAGCCCAACAACACAGGGCGCAGACAGTAAAAGACAAGCCCAACAACACAGGGCGCGGACAGTAAAAGACAAGCCCAACAACACAGGGCGCGGACAGTAAAAGACAAGCCCAACAACACAGGGCGCAGACAGTAAAAGTGACTACCCAAAACACAGGGCGCGGACAGTAAAAGACAAGCCCAACAACACAGGGCGCGGACAGTAAAAGACAAGCCCAACAACACAGGGCGCAGACAGTAAAAGTGACTACCCAAAACACAGGGCGCGGACAGTAAAAGACAAGCCCAACAACACAGGGCGCAGACAGTAAAAGTGACTAACCAAAACACAGGGCGCGGACAGTAAAAGTGACTACCCAAAACACAGGGCGCGGACAGTAAAAGACAAGCCCAACAACACAGGGCGCAGACAGTAAAAGTGACTACCCAAAACACAGGGCGCGGACAGTAAAAGTGACTAACCAAAACACAGGGCGCGGACAGTAAAAGTGACTAACCAAAACACAGGGCGCGGACAGTAAAAGTGACTACCCAAAACACAGGGCGCGGACAGTAAAAGACAAGCCCAACAACACAGGGCGCAGACAGTAAAAGTGACTACCCAAAACACAGGGCGCGGACAGTAAAAGTGACTAACCAAAACACAGGGCGCAGACAGTAAAAGTGACTAACCAAAACACAGGGCGCGGACAGTAAAAGTGACTAACCAAAACACAGGGCGCGGACAGTAAAAGTGACTACCCAAAACACAGGGCGCGGACAGTAAAAGACAAGCCCAACAACACAGGGCGCAGACAGTAAAAGTGACTACCCAAAACACAGGGCGCGGACAGTAAAAGTGACTAACCAAAACACAGGGCGCGGACAGTAAAAGTGACTAACCAAAACACAGGGCGCGGACAGTAAAAGTGACTACCCAAAACACAGGGCGCGGACAGTAAAAGACAAGCCCAACAACACAGGGCGCAGACAGTAAAAGTGACTACCCAAAACACAGGGCCAGTAAAAGTGACTACCCAAAACACAGGGCGCGGACAGTAAAAGTGACTACCCAAAACACAGGGCGCGGACAGTAAAAGTGACTACCCAAAACACAGGGCGCGGACAGTAAAAGACAAGCCCAACAACACAGGGCGCAGACAGTAAAAGTGACTACCCAAAACACAGGGCGCGGACAGTAAAAGTGACTAACCAAAACACAGGGCGCAGACAGTAAAAGTGACTAACCAAAACACAGGGCGCGGACAGTAAAAGTGACTAACCAAAACACAGGGCGCGGACAGTAAAAGTGACTACCCAAAACACAGGGCGCGGACAGTAAAAGACAAGCCCAACAACACAGGGCGCAGACAGTAAAAGTGACTAACCAAAACACAGGGTGCGGACAGTAAAAGTGACTAACCAAAACACAGGGCGCGGACAGTAAAAGTGACTAACCAAAACACAGGGTGCGGACAGTAAAAGTGACTACCCAAAACACAGGGCGCGGACAGTAAAAGTGACTAACCAAAACACAGGGCGCGGACAGTAAAAGACAAGCCCAACAACACAGGGCGCAGACAGTAAAAGTGACTACCCAAAACACAGGGCGCGGACAGTAAAAGTGACTAACCAAAACACAGGGCGCAGACAGTAAAAGTGACTAACAAAACACAGGGCGCGGACAGTAAAAGTGACTAACCAAAACACAGGGCGCGGACAGTAAAAGTGACTACCCAAAACACAGGGCGCGGACAGTAAAAGACAAGCCCAACAACACAGGGCGCAGACAGTAAAAGTGACTACCCAAAACACAGGGCGCGGACAGTAAAAGACAAGCCCAACAACACAGGGCGCGGACAGTAAAAGACAAGCCCAACAACACAGGGCGCGGACAGTAAAAGACAAGCCCAACAACACAGGGCGCGGACAGTAAAAGACAAGCCCAACAACACAGGGCGCGGACAGTAAATGACAAGCCCAACAACACAGGGCGCGGACAGTAAAAGACAAGCCCAACAACACAGGGCGCGGACGGTAAATGACAAGCGCAACAACACACAGGGCGCGGACAGTAAATGACAAGCCCAACAACACAGGGCGCGGACAGTAAAAGACAAGCCCAACAACACAGGGCACGGACAGTAAAAGACAAGCCCAACAACACAGGGCGCGGACAGTAAAAGACAAGCCCAACAACACAGGGCGCGGACAGCAAAAGTGACTACGCAAAACACAGGGCGCGGACAGTAAAAGTGACTAACAAAACACAGGGTGCGGACAGTAAAAGACAAGCCCAACAACACAGGGCGCGGACAGTAAAAGACAAGCCCAACAACACAGGGCGCGGACAGTAAAAGACAAGCCCAACAACACAGGGCGCGGACAGTAAAAGACAAGCCCAACAACACAGGGCGCGGACAGTAAAAGACAAGCCCAACAACACAGGGCGCGGACAGTAAAAGACAAGCCCAACAACACAGGGCGCGGACAGTAAAAGACAAGCCCAACAACACAGGGCGCGGACAGCAAAAGTGACTACCCAAAACACAGGGCGCGGACAGTAAAAGTGACTAACCAAAACACAGGGTGCGGACAGTAAAAGACAAGCCCAACAACACAGGGCGCGGACAGTAAAAGACAAGCCCAACAACACAGGGCGCAGACAGTAAAAGACAAGCCCAACAACACAGGGCGCGGACAGTAAAAGACAAGCCCAACAACACAGGGCGCGGACAGTAAAAGACAAGCCCAACAACACAGGGCGCAGACAGTAAAAGTGACTACCCAAAACACAGGGCGCGGACAGTAAAAGACAAGCCCAACAACACAGGGCGCGGACAGTAAAAGACAAGCCCAACAACACAGGGCGCAGACAGTAAAAGTGACTACCCAAAACACAGGGCGCGGACAGTAAAAGACAAGCCCAACAACACAGGGCGCAGACAGTAAAAGTGACTAACCAAAACACAGGGCGCGGACAGTAAAAGTGACTACCCAAAACACAGGGCGCGGACAGTAAAAGACAAGCCCAACAACACAGGGCGCAGACAGTAAAAGTGACTACCCAAAACACAGGGCGCGGACAGTAAAAGTGACTAACCAAAACACAGGGCGCGGACAGTAAAAGTGACTAACCAAAACACAGGGCGCGGACAGTAAAAGTGACTACCCAAAACACAGGGCGCGGACAGTAAAAGACAAGCCCAACAACACAGGGCGCAGACAGTAAAAGTGACTACCCAAAACACAGGGCGCGGACAGTAAAAGTGACTAACCAAAACACAGGGCGCAGACAGTAAAAGTGACTAACCAAAACACAGGGCGCGGACAGTAAAAGTGACTAACCAAAACACAGGGCGCGGACAGTAAAAGTGACTACCCAAAACACAGGGCGCGGACAGTAAAAGACAAGCCCAACAACACAGGGCGCAGACAGTAAAAGTGACTACCCAAAACACAGGGCGCGGACAGTAAAAGTGACTAACCAAAACACAGGGCGCGGACAGTAAAAGTGACTAACCAAAACACAGGGCGCGGACAGTAAAAGTGACTACCCAAAACACAGGGCGCGGACAGTAAAAGACAAGCCCAACAACACAGGGCGCAGACAGTAAAAGTGACTACCCAAAACACAGGGCGCGGACAGTAAAAGTGACTACCCAAAACACAGGGCGCGGACAGTAAAAGTGACTACCCAAAACACAGGGCGCGGACAGTAAAAGTGACTACCCAAAACACAGGGCGCGGACAGTAAAAGACAAGCCCAACAACACAGGGCGCAGACAGTAAAAGTGACTACCCAAAACACAGGGCGCGGACAGTAAAAGTGACTAACCAAAACACAGGGCGCAGACAGTAAAAGTGACTAACCAAAACACAGGGCGCGGACAGTAAAAGTGACTAACCAAAACACAGGGCACAGTAAAAGTGACTACCCAAAACACAGGGCGCGGACAGTAAAAGACAAGCCCAACAACACAGGGCGCAGACAGTAAAAGTGACTACCCAAAACACAGGGCGCGGACAGTAAAAGTGACTAACCAAAACACAGGGCGCGGACAGTAAAAGTGACTAACCAAAACACAGGGCGCGGACAGTAAAAGTGACTACCCAAAACACAGGGCGCGGACAGTAAAAGTGACTACCCAAAACACAGGGCGCGGACAGTAAAAGACAAGCCCAACAACACAGGGCGCAGACAGTAAAAGTGACTACCCAAAACACAGGGCGCGGACAGTAAAAGTGACTAACCAAAACACAGGGCGCAGACAGTAAAAGTGACTAACCAAAACACAGGGCGCGGACAGTAAAAGTGACTAACCAAAACACAGGGCGCGGACAGTAAAAGTGACTACCCAAAACACAGGGCGCGGACAGTAAAAGACAAGCCCAACAACACAGGGCGCAGACAGTAAAAGTGACTACCCAAAACACAGGGCGCGGACAGTAAAAGTGACTAACCAAAACACAGGGCGCGGACAGTAAAAGTGACTAACCAAAACACAGGGCGCGGACAGTAAAAGTGACTACCCAAAACACAGGGCGCGGATAACAGTAAAAGACAAGCCCAACAACACAGGGCGCAGACAGTAAAAGTGACTACCCAAAACACAGGGCGCGGACAGTAAAAGTGACTACCCAAAACACAGGGCGCGGACAGTAAAAGACAAGCCCAACAACACAGGGCGCAGACAGTAAAAGTGACAAAACACAGGGCGCGGACAGTAAAAGTGACTAACCAAAACACAGGGCGCGGACAGTAAAAGTGACTACCCAAAACACAGGGCGCGGACAGTAAAAGACAAGCCCAACAACACAGGGCGCAAAACACAGGGCGCGGACAGTAAAAGTGACTAACCAAAACACAGGGCGCAGACAGTAAAAGTGACTAACCAAAACACAGGGCGCGGACAGTAAAAGTGACTAACCAAAACACAGGGCGCGGACAGTAAAAGTGACTACCCAAAACACAGGGCGCGGACAGTAAAAGACAAGCCCAACATCACAGGGCGCGGACAGTAAAAGACAAGCCCAACAACACAGGGCGCGGACAGTAAAAGACAAGCCCAACAACACAGGGCGCGGACAGTAAAAGACAAGCCCAACAACACAGGGCGCGGACAGTAAATGACAAGCCCAACAACACAGGGCGCGGACAGTAAAAGACAAGCCCAACAACACAGGGCGCGGACAGTAAATGACAAGCGCAACAACACAGGGCGCGGACAGTAAATGACAAGCCCAACAACACAGGGCGCGGACAGTAAAAGACAAGCCCAACAACACAGGGCGCGGACAGTAAATGTGACTACCCAACAACACAGGGCACGGACAGTAAAAGTGACTAACCAACAACACAGGGCGCGGACAGTAAAAGTGACTACCCAACAACACAGGGCGCGGACAGTAAAAGACAAGCCCAACAACACAGGGCGCAGACAGTAAAAGACAAGCCCAACAACACAGGGCGCGGACAGTAAAAGACAAGCCCAACAACACAGGGCGCGGACAGTAAAAGACAAGCCCAACAACACAGGGCGCGGACAGTAAAAGACAAGCCCAACAACACAGGGCGCGGACAGTAAAAGACAAGCCCAACAACACAGGGCGCGGACAGTAAAAGACAAGCCCAACAACACAGGGCGCGGACAGTAAAAGACAAGCCCAACAACACAGGGCGCGGACAGTAAAAGACAAGCCCAACAACACAGGGCGCGGACAGTAAAAGACAAGCCCAACAACACAGGGCGCAGACAGTAAAAGACAAGCCCAACAACACAGGGCGCAGACAGTATAAGTGACTAACCAAATCACAGGGTGCGGACAGTAAAAGACAAGCCCAACAACACAGGGCGCGGACAGTAAAAGACAAGCCCAACAACACAGGGCGCAGACAGTAAAAGACAAGCCCAACAACACAGGGCGCGGACAGTAAAAGACAAGCCCAACAACACAGGGCGCAGACAGTAAAAGACAAGCCCAACAACACAGGGCGCGGACAGTAAAAGACAAGCCCAACAACAGGCGCGGACAGTAAAAGACAAGCCCAACAACACAGGGCGCAGACAGTAAAAGACAAGCCCAACAACACAGGGCGCGGACAGTAAAAGACAAGCCCAACAACACAGGGCGCGGACAGTAAAAGACAAGCCCAACAACACAGGGCGCGGACAGTAAAAGACAAGCCCAACAACACAGGGCGCGGACAGTAAAATACAAGCCCAACAACACAGGGCGCGGACAGTAAAAGACAAGCCCAACAACACAGGGCGCGGACAGTAAAAGACAAGCCCAACAACACAGGGCGCGGACAGTAAAAGACAAGCCCAACAACACAGGGCGCGGACAGTAAAAGACAAGCCCAACAACACAGGGCGCGGACAGTAAAAGACAAGCCCAACAACACAGGGCGCGGACAGCAAAAGTGACTACCCAAAACACAGGGCGCGGACAGTAAAAGTGACTAACCAAAACACAGGGTGCGGACAGTAAAAGACAAGCCCAACAACACAGGGCGCGGACAGTAAAAGACAAGCCCAACAACACAGGGCGCGGACAGTAAAAGACAAGCCCAACAACACAGGGCGCGGACAGTAAAAGACAAGCCCAACAACACCGGGCGCGGACAGTAAAAGACAAGCCCAACAACACAGGGCGCGGACAGTAAAAGACAAGCCCAACAACACAGGCGACAGTAAAAGACAAGCCCAACAACACAGGGCGCGGACAGCAAAAGTGACTACCCAAAACACAGGGCGCGGACAGTAAAAGTGACTAACCAAAACACAGGGTGCGGACAGTAAAAGACAAGCCCAACAACACAGGGCGCGGACAGTAAAAGACAAGCCCAACAACACAGGGCGCAGACAGTAAAAGACAAGCCCAACAACACAGGGCGCGGACAGTAAAAGACAAGCCCAACAACACAGGGCGCGGACAGTAAAAGACAAGCCCAACAACACAGGGCGCAGACAGTAAAAGTGACTACCCAAAACACAGGGCGCGGACAGTAAAAGACAAGCCCAACAACACAGGGCGCGGACAGTAAAGACAAGCCCAACAACACAGGGCGCAGACAGTAAAAGTGACTACCCAAAACACAGGGCGCGGACAGTAAAAGACAAGCCCAACAACACAGGGCGCAGACAGTAAAAGTGACTAACCAAAACACAGGGCGCGGACAGTAAAAGTGACTAACCAAAACACAGGGCGCGGACAGTAAAAGACAAGCCCAACAACACAGGGCGCGGACAGTAAAAGTGACTAACCAAAACACAGGGTGCGGACAGTAAAAGTGACTAACCAAAACACAGGGCGCGGACAGTAAAAGTGACTAACCAAAACACAGGGTGCGGACAGTAAAAGTGACTAACCAAAACACAGGGTGCGGACAGTAAAAGACAAGCCCAACAACACAGGGCGCAGACAGTAAAAGTGACTACCCAAAACACAGGGCGCGACAGTAAAAGTGAGTAACCAAAACACAGGGCGCAGACAGTAAAAGTGACTAACCAAAACACAGGGCGCGGACAGTAAAAGTGACTAACCAAAACACAGGGCGCGGACAGTAAAAGTGACTACCCAAAACACAGGGCGCGGACAGTAAAAGACAAGCCCAACAACACAGGGCGCAGACAGTAAAAGTGACTACCCAAAACACAGGGCGCGGACAGTAAAAGTGACTAACCAAAACACAGGGCGCGGACAGTAAAAGTGACTAACCAAAACACAGGGCGCGGACAGTAAAAGTGACTACCCAAAACACAGGGCGCGGACAGTAAAAGACAAGCCCAACAACACAGGGCGCAGACAGTAAAAGTGACTACCCAAAACACAGGGCGGGACAGTAAAAGTGACTACCCAAAACACAGGGCGCGGACAGTAAAAGTGACTACCCAAAACACAGGGCGCGGACAGTAAAAGACAAGCCCAACAACACAGGGCGCAGACAGTAAAAGTGACTACCCAAAACACAGGGCGCGGACAGTAAAAGTGACTAACCAAAACACAGGGCGCAGACAGTAAAAGTGACTAACCAAAACACAGGGCGCGGACAGTAAAAGTGACTAACCAAAACACAGGGCGCGGACAGTAAAAGTGACTACCCAAAACACAGGGCGCGGACAGTAAAAGACAAGCCCAACAACACAGGGCGCAGACAGTAAAAGTGACTACCCAAAACACAGGGCGCGGACAGTAAAAGTGACTAACCAAAACACAGGGCGCGGACAGTAAAAGTGACTAACCAAAACACAGGGCGCGGACAGTAAAGTGACTACCCAAAACACAGGGCGCGGACAGTAAAAGTGACTACCCAAAACACAGGGCGCGGACAGTAAAAGACAAGCCCAACAACACAGGGCGCAGACAGTAAAAGTGACTACCCAAAACACAGGGCGCGGACAGTAAAAGTGACTAACCAAAACACAGGGCGCAGACAGTAAAAGTGACTAACCAAAACACAGGGCGCGGACAGTAAAAGTGACTAACCAAAACACAGGGCGCGGACAGTAAAAGTGACTACCCAAAACACAGGGCGCGGACAGTAAAAGACAAGCCCAACAACACAGGGCGCAGACAGTAAAAGTGACTACCCAAAACACAGGGCGCGGACAGTAAAAGTGACTAACCAAAACACAGGGCGCGGACAGTAAAAGTGACTAACCAAAACACAGGGCGCGGACAGTAAAAGTGACTACCCAAAACACAGGGCGCGGACAGTAAAAGACAAGCCCAACAACACAGGGCGCAGACAGTAAAAGTGACTACCCAAAACACAGGGCGCGGACAGTAAAAGTGACTACCCAAAACACAGGGCGCGGACAGTAAAAGACAAGCCCAACAACACAGGGCGCAGACAGTAAAAGTGACTACCCAAAACACAGGGCGCGGACAGTAAAAGTGACTAACCAAAACACAGGGTGCGGACAGTAAAAGTGACTAACCAAAACACAGGGCGCGGACAGTAAAAGTGACTACCCAAAACACAGGGCGCGGACAGTAAAAGACAAGCCCAACAACACAGGGCGCAGACAGTAAAAGTGACTACCCAAAACACAGGGCGCGGACAGTAAAAGTGACTAACCAAAACACAGGGCGCAGACAGTAAAAGTGACTAACCAAAACACAGGGCGCGGACAGTAAAAGTGACTAACCAAAACACCGGGCGCGGACAGTAAAAGTGACTACCCAAAACACAGGGCGCGGACAGTAAAAGACAAGCCCAACAACACAGGGCGCAGACAGTAAAAGTGACTACCCAAAACACAGGGCGCGGACAGTAAAAGTGACTAACCAAAACACAGGGAGCGGACAGTAAAAGTGACTAACCAAAACACAGGGCGCGGACAGTAAAAGTGACTACCCAAAACACAGGGCGCGGACAGTAAAAGACAAGCCCAACAACACAGGGCGCAGACAGTAAAAGTGACTACCCAAAACACAGGGCGCGGACAGTAAAAGTGACTACCCAAAACACAGGGCGCGGACAGTAAAAGACAAGCCCAACAACACAGGGCGCAGACAGTAAAAGTGACTACCCAAAACACAGGGCGCGGACAGTAAAAGTGACTAACCAAAACACAGGGTGCGGACAGTAAAAGTGACTAACCAAAACACAGGGCGCGGACAGTAAAAGTGACTACCCAAAACACAGGGCGCGGACAGTAAAAGACAAGCCCAACAACACAGGGCGCAGACAGTAAAAGTGACTACCCAAAACACAGGGCGCGGACAGTAAAAGTGACTAACCAAAACACAGGGCGCAGACAGTAAAAGTGACTAACCAAAACACAGGGCGCGGACAGTAAAAGTGACTAACCAAAACACAGGGCGGGACAGTAAAGTGACTACCCAAAACACAGGGCGCGGACAGTAAAAGACAAGCCCAACAACACAGGGCGCAGACAGTAAAAGTGACTACCCAAAACACAGGGCGCGGACAGTAAAAGTGACTAACCAAAACACAGGGAGCGGACAGTAAAAGTGACTAACCAAAACACAGGGCGCGGACAGTAAAAGTGACTACCCAAAACACAGGGCGCGGACAGTAAAAGACAAGCCCAACAACACAGGGCGCAGACAGTAAAAGTGACTACCCAAAACACAGGGCGCGGACAGTAAAAGTGACTACCCAAAACACAGGGCGCGGACAGTAAAAGTGACTACCCAAAACACAGGGCGCGGACAGTAAAAGACAAGCCCAACAACACAGGGCGCAGACAGTAAAAGTGACTACCCAAAACACAGGGCGCGGACAGTAAAAGTGACTAACCAAAACACAGGGCGCAGACAGTAAAAGTGACTAACCAAAACACAGGGCGCGGACAGTAAAAGTGACTAACCAAAACACAGGGCGCGGACAGTAAAAGTGACTACCCAAAACACAGGGCGCGGACAGTAAAAGACAAGCCCAACAACACAGGGCGCAGACAGTAAAAGTGACTACCCAAAACACAGGGCGCGGACAGTAAAAGTGACTAACCAAAACACAGGGCGCGGACAGTAAAAGTGACTAACCAAAACACAGGGCGCGGACAGTAAAAGTGACTACCCAAAACACAGGGCGCGGACAGTAAAAGTGACTACCCAAAACACAGGGCGCGGACAGTAAAAGACAAGCCCAACAACACAGGGCGCAGACAGTAAAAGTGACTACCCAAAACACAGGGCGCGGACAGTAAAAGTGACTAACCAAAACACAGGGCGCAGACAGTAAAAGTGACTAACCAAAACACAGGGCGCGACAGTAAAAGTGACTAACCAAAACACAGGGCGCGGACAGTAAAAGTGACTACCCAAAACACAGGGCGCGGACAGTAAAAGACAAGCCCAACAACACAGGGCGCAGACAGTAAAAGTGACTACCCAAAACACAGGGCGCGGACAGTAAAAGTGACTAACCAAAACACAGGGCGCGGACAGTAAAAGTGACTAACCAAAACACAGGGCGCGGACAGTAAAAGTGACTACCCAAACACAGGGCGCGGACAGTAAAAGACAAGCCCAACAACACAGGGCGCAGACAGTAAAAGTGACTACCCAAAACACAGGGCGCGGACAGTAAAAGTGACTACCCAAAACACAGGGCGCGGACAGTAAAAGACAAGCCCAACAACACAGGGCGCAGACAGTAAAAGTGACTACCCAAAACACAGGGCGCGGACAGTAAAAGTGACTAACCAAAACACAGGGCGCGGACAGTAAAAGTGACTAACCAAAACACAGGGCGCGGACAGTAAAAGTGACTACCCAAAACACAGGGCGCGGACAGTAAAAGACAAGCCCAACAACACAGGGCGCAGACAGTAAAAGTGACTACCCAAAACACAGGGCGCGGACAGTAAAGTGACTACCCAAAACACAGGGCGCGGACAGTAAAAGACAAGCCCAACAACACAGGGCGCAGACAGTAAAAGTGACTACCCAAAACACAGGGCGCGGACAGTAAAAGTGACTAACCAAAACACAGGGCGCAGACAGTAAAAGTGACTAACCAAAA
>NW_025745950.1:170890-221443 GCF_021184085.1 Oncorhynchus gorbuscha | reverse complement strand
TCTCTCTCATTTGACCTATTCCCACACCCAGATCCTCTCTCTCTCATTTGACCTATTCCACACCCAGATCCCCTCCCTCTCTCTCTCATTTGACCTATTCCCACACCCAGATCCCCTCCTCTCTCTCATTTGACCTATTCCACACCCAGATCCTCTCTCTCATTTGACCTCCCACACCCAGATCCTCTCTCATTTGACCTATTCCCACACCCAGATCCCCTTCCTCTCTCTCTCATTTGACCTATTCCCACACCCAGAACCCTCCCATTTGACCTATTCCCACCCATATCCCCTTCCTCTCGCTCTCATTTGACCTATTCCCACACCCAGATCCCCTTCCTCTCCCTCTCATTTGACCTATTCCCACACCCAGATCCCCTTCCTCTCCTCTCATTTGACCTATTCCCACACCCAGATCCCCTCCCTCTCGCTCTCATTTGACCTAGATCCCCTTCCTCTTCTCATTTGACCTATTCCCACACCCATCCCCTCCCTCTCTCTCTCATTTGACCTATTCCCACACCCAGATCCCCTCCTCTCTCTCTCATTTGACCTATTCCCACACCCAGATCCCCTTCCTCTCTCTCTCATTTGACCTATTCCCACACCCAGATCCCCTTCTCATTTGACCTATTCCCTCCCCTCATTTGACCTATTCCCACACCCAGATCCCCTTCCTCTCTCTCATTTGACATTTGACCTATTCCCACACCCAGATCCCCTTCCTCTCTCTCTCATTTGACCTATTTCTTCGCCCAGATCCCCTTCCTCTCTCTCTCATTTGAACTATTCCCACGCCCAGATCACCCCCCTCTTGCTCTCCTTTTACCTATTCCCTATTCAACTCACCATCATTACCACCAGGAATACGACTTTCCCGAAGCGGATCCTGTGTTTTGCCCACCACCCGGGACAATGGATCGGATCCCAGCCGGCGACCCAATACAACGACGCCGTAAAGGGGCAGACGAAGCGGTCTTCTGGTCAGGCTCTGGAGACGGGTACATCGCACACCACTCCCTAGCATACTACTCGCCAATGTCCAGTCTCTTGACAACAAGGTTGATGAAATCCAAGCAAGGGTAGCATTCCAGAGAGACATCAGAGACTGTAACGTTCTTTGCTTCACGGAAACATGGCTCACTCGAGACACGCCATCAGAGTCGGTACAGCCAGCTGGTTTCTTCACGCATCGCGCCGACAGAAACAAGCATCTTTCTGGTAAGAAGAAGGGCAGGGGGGTATGCCTTATGATTAACGAGATGTGGTGTGATCATAACAACATACAGGAACTCAAGTCCTTCTGTTCACCTGACTTAGAATTCCTCACAATCAAATGTCGACCGCATTATCTACCAAGAGAATTCTCTTCGATTATAATCACAGCCGCATATATTCCCCCCCAAGCAGACACATCGATGGCCCTGAACGAACTTTATTTGACTCTATATAAACTGGAAACCACATATTCTGAGGCTGCATTCATTGTAGCTGGGGATTTTAACAAGGCTAATCTGAAAACAAGACTCCCTAAATTCTATCAGCATATAGATTGTGCTACCAGGGCTGGTAAAACCCTGGATCATTGTTATTCTAACTTCCGCGATGCATATAAGGCCCTCCCCCGCCTCCTTTCGGAAAAGCTGACCACGACTCCATTTTGTTGCTTCCAGCCTATAGACAGAAACTAAAACAGGAAGCTCCCGCTCTCAGGTCTGTTCAACGCTGGTCCGACCAATCTGATTCTACGCTTCAAGATTGCTTAGATCACGTGGATTGGGATATGTTCCGCATTGCGTCAAACAACAACATTGACGAATATGCTGATTCGGTGAGCGAGTTCATTAGCAAGTGCATTGGCAATGTCGTACCCACAGCAACTATTAAAACATTCCCCAACCAGAAACCGTGGATTGATGGCAGCATTTGCGCGAAACTGAAAGCTCGAACCACTGCTTTTAACCAGGGCAAGGTGACCGGAAACATGACCGAATACAAACAGTGTAGCTATTCCCTCCGCAAGGCAATCAAACAAGCTAAGCGTCAGTATAGAGACAAGGTAGAGTCGCAATTCAACGGCTCAGACACAAGAGGTATGTGGCAGGGTCTACAGTCAATCAGCCCTGTCGCGGACGAGGATGTCTTGCTCTCAGACAGACTAAACGACTTCTTTGCTCGCTTTGAGGACAATACAGTCCCACTGACACAGCCCGCTACCAAAACCTGCGGACTCTCCTTCACTGCAGCCGACGTGAGTAAAACATTTAAACGTGTTAACCCTCGCAAGGCTGCAAGCACAGGCGGCATCCCCAGCGCAGACCAGCTGGCTGGTGTGTTTACGGTCATATTCAATCAATCCTTATCCCAGTCTGCTGTTCCCACATGCTTCAAGAGGGCCACCATTGTTCCTGTTCCCAAGAAAGCTAAGGTAACTGAGCTAAACAACTACCGCCCGTAGCACTCACTTCCATCATCATGAAGTGCTTTGAGAGACTAGTCAAGGACCATATCACCTCCACCCTACCTGACACCCTAGACCCACTCCAATTTTCTTACCGCCCCAATAGGTCCACAGGTGACGCAACCGCAACCACACTGCACACTGCCCTAACCCATCTGGCCAAGAGGAATACCTATGTGAGAATGCTGTTCATCGACCACAGCTCAGCATTTAACGCCATAGTACCCTCCAAACTCATCATCAAGCTCGAGACCCTGGGTCTTGACCCTGCCCTGTGCAACTGGGTACTGGACGTCCTGACGGGCCGCCCCCAGGTGGTGAGGGAAGGTAACAACATCTGCACAACGCATCACCGGGGTAAACTACCTACCCTCCAGGACACCTACACCACCCGATGTCCTTGATGATATTTATGGCCTTCCTGTGACAACAACCACCCGAGCCACTGCCTGTTCACCCTGCTATCATCCAGAAGGCGAGGTCAGTACAGGTGCATCAAAGCAGGGACCGAGAGACTGGAAAACAGCTTCTATCTCAAGGCCATCAACTGTTAAACAGCCACCACTAACATTGAGTGGCTGCTGTAAAAATACATGTATTAAATGTATCACTAGCCACTTTAAACAATGCCACTTAATATAATGTTTACATACCCTACATTACTCATCTCATATGTATATACTGTACTCTATACCACCTACTGCATCTTGCCATCTTTATGTAATACATGTATCACTAGCCACTTTAAACAATGCCATTTAATATAATGTTTACATACCCTACATTACTCATCTCATATGTATATACTGTACTCTATACCACCTACTGCATCTTGCCATCTTTATGTAATACATGTATCACTAGCCACTTTAAACAATGCCACTTAATATAATGTTTACATACCCTACATTACTCATCTCATATGTATATACTGTACACGATACCATCTACTGCATCTTGCCTATGCCGTTCTGTACCATCACTTCATCCCTTTGTATAAATAAGGTAGCTGTTGTGAAATTGTTAGGTGAGATTACTCGTTGGTTATTACTGCATTGTCGGAACTAGAAGCACAAGCATTTCGCTACACTCACATTAACATCTGCTAACATTAACATCTGCTAACCATGTGTATGTGACAAATAAAAATGGATTTGATTTGTTTTACTCCAATGTTTGAAAACTATGCAAATGTAAACCAAACAAACACTGCATAGCCTCAAAACTATAATTTTTATATCATGGATAGTCAGTCTTTGCATCCATAGGTCCCTCTATGAATTTGATAGTGATGATATTTTCCAGCTACATCCCAGCTTACTAACAAAACAGTGGTGGGGAGGATGCTTTGTTATTGTTTCAGCTGCTGATTGGCCCTTTAATCTGGCACTTTGCCATATGTGGCAGGCGTGACAATATATCTCTGCACAGAGATTTAAAAAAACATCCGTGTGCATATTAAAAGATGCAATATGCAGCATAGTTTGTGAGGTGATACATGGATTCTTTGCTCTGTCCACCACTGAATTCAGAACAGGCGGTGTAGATATACCCGATCAGGCCGAGACACGTGAATGTTTTAGATGGAGGCTGTTTCTGTTGCTACTACTAGTCTACTGAAACATCCCGCCAATGATCTGGGGTTGTTAAAGTTTTATCTTTGTCAGAACAGCGCTGTCTTGTCAGGTTGTGGAGAGGGAAAACGACATGGTGCATTTAAAGATCTATAAAAATGCTCCTCCATCTTTGGGAGCCGTATTAGCTCAGACGTTGAAATACGACTCATCACTTTTATGTCTGAAACACAATTGGCCATTGGGATATGAAATGAATCTGACAGAGGGGCCCATCTGCTGCAGAGGCCTGTTGGCCATTGTGAACACTGATCCTATCTTGGCGAGGGACATTTTTAATTGGGCACTTCATGCGAACAGCATATACGTGTCACATAAACATACCTGTTGGTATGACTTTTATGCTGGATCTGGTGTGGGGAGTTCCTTACTAATCAGTGACCTTAATTCATCAATCAAGTACAAGGGAGGAGAAAAAACCCACAGACACTTGGCCCTCCGTGGAATGAGTTTGACACCTGTGTTGTACACATTCAATCAATATTTGTTTTTAAATGGATTTAGCTGCAAAACTACAACAATTCAGCGATTGGCAAATGTTTTTGTTTTGTTTTTGGAACTCAGTCAGGGTCTCAATTTACTGATGCAAGTTAGAATAGTAGGTGCAATTTCTACATTTGGTTGTGCATCAGCAGTTTATTATGTCAGTGAATTAGTCTAGCGGTCGGCTATCTGAACATTGTAATCATGGTGTAATTACCGGCCAGGGGCCCCTTGAATTTGTTAGTCAGTCTCACTCAGATATCATGTTAAAAACTGCAAACATTTCTCTCTACCGATGGCAAAATGTGTGGAATTGCAGGAAATTAGCTGCAAAACTGAATTCACATTGATCTTTGACCTGAAGTATTATCCCCTGTGGTCTTTTGAGCTCCAATGAGAGGGGAAGTGTTCTGTTTGAGGACTGGGCCAGTGGGCTTGCTATGCTGAGAATGTGTCTCCTCATTGATCAGTCATCACTGACCAGTCTATCAGTCAGCAGCTTCTTTTCACTGCACTGGCCAACGGGGCTGGATGTCTATGTAATGAGGGCTGGACGTTGGGAACGCTCCAGGCTGTTGCACCACCATGTTAATAATATATTTATATACTTTATCATTCATTCACAAACACTTTATTTGGATCGTCCCAAGTAGATGGTTTGTAGATGTTCACTAACTGTCAACATTTCAAAAACTATCCACTAACCCCAACCCTAGCCTAAACCCTTAACCTAGCCTTAACCCTTAACCTAGCCTTAACCTTTAACCTAGCCCTTATTCTAAACCTAACCCTAGCCTTAACCCTTAACCTAGCCCTTTTCTAAACCTAACCTTAACCCTTAACCTAGCCCTTTTCTAAACCTAACCCTAGCCTGAACCTTTAACCTAGCCCTTATTCTAAACCTAACCCTAGCCTGAACCCTTAACCTAGCCCTCATTCTAAACCTAACCCTAGCCTTAACCCTTAACCTAGCCCTTATTCTAAACCTAGCCTTAACCCTTAACCTAGCCCTTATTCTAAACCTAAACCTAACCCTAGCCTTAACCTTTAACCTAGCCCTTATTCTAAACCTAACCCTAGCCTGAACCCTTAACCTAGCCCTTTTCTAAACCTAACCCTAGCCTTAACCCTTAACCTAGCCCTTTTCTAAACCTAACCCTAGCCTGAACCTTTAACCTAGCCCTTATTCTAAACCTAACCCTAGCCTTAACCCTTGACCTAGCCCTTATTCTAAACCTAACCCTAGCCTTAACCTTTAACCTAGCCCTTATTCTAAACCTAAACCTAACCCTAGCCTTAACCTTTAACCTAGCCCTTATTCTAAACCTAACCCTAGCCTGAACCCTTAACCTAGCCCTTTTCTAAACCTAACCCTAGCCTGAACCCTTAACCTAGCCCTTTTCTAAACCTAACCCTAGCCTTAACCCTTAACCTAGCCCTTTTCTAAACCTAACCCTAGCCTGAACCTTTAACCTAGCCCTTATTCTAAACCTAACCCTAGCCTTAACCCTTAACCTAGCCCTTTTCTAAACCTAACCCTAGCCTTAACCCTTAACCTAGCCCTTTTCTAAACCTAACCCTAGCCTTAACCCTTAACCTAGCCCTTTTCTAAACCTAACCCTAACCTGAACCCTTAACCTAACCCTTTTCTAAACCTAACCCTAGCCTGAACCCTTAACCTAGCCCTTTTCTAAACCTAACCCTAGCCTTAACCCTTAACCTAGCCCTTTTCTAAACCTAACCCTAGCCTGAACCTTTAACCTAGCCCTTATTCTAAACCTAACCCTAGCCTGAACCTTTAACCTAGCCCTTATTCTAAACCTAACCCTAACCTGAACCCTTAACCTAACCCTTTTCTAAACCTAACCCTAGCCTTAACCCTTAACCTAGCCCTTTTCTAAACCTAACCCTAGCCTGAACCTTTAACCTAGCCCTTAT
This sequence comes from Oncorhynchus gorbuscha, assembly GCF_021184085.1. Classification (NCBI taxonomy): domain Eukaryota; kingdom Metazoa; phylum Chordata; class Actinopteri; order Salmoniformes; family Salmonidae; genus Oncorhynchus; species Oncorhynchus gorbuscha. The sequence continues at coordinate 214,927 of NW_025745950.1, read as the reverse complement.
TCTAAACCTAACCCTAGCCTGAACCTTTAACCTAGCCCTTATTCTAAACCTAACCCTAGCCTTAACCCTTAACCTAGCCCTTTTCTAAACCTAACCCTAGCCTTAACCCTTAACCTAACCCTTTTCTAAACCTAACCCTAGCCTTAACCCTTAACCTAGCCCTTTTCTAAATCCTAACCCTAGCCTTAACCCTTAACCTAGCCCTTTTCTAAACCTAACCCTAGCCTGAACCTTTAACCTAGCCCTTATTCTAAACCTAACCCTAGCCTGAACCTTTAATCTAGCCCTTATTCTAAACCTAACCCTAGCCTGAACCCTTAACCTAGCCCTTTTCTAAACCTAACCCTAGCCTGAACCTTTAACCTAGCCCTTATTCTAAACCTAACCCTAGCCTTAACCTTTAACCTAGCCCTTATTCTAAACCTAACCCTAGCCTTAACCCTTAACCTAGCCCTTTTCTAAACCTAACCTTAACCCTTAACCTAGCCCTTATTCTAAACCTAACCCTAGCCTGAACCCTTAACCTAGCCCTTTTCTAAACCTAGCCTTAACCCTTAACCTAGCCCTTATTCTAAACCTAACCATAGCCTTAACCCTTAACCTAGCCCTCATTCTAAACCTAACCCTAGCCTTAACCCTTAACCTAGCCCTTATTCTAAACCTAAACCTAACCTTAACCTTTAACCTAGCCCTTATTCTAAACCTAACCTTAGTTGCTGATCAACAGATAATTTGTTGATAGTATAACCATCTGTAGATCATCTATGGGGCGGCAGGGTAGCCTAGTGGTTAGAGCGTTGGACTAGTAACCAAAAGGTTGCAAGTTCAAACCCCCGAGCTGACAAGGTACAAATCTGTCGTTCTGACCCTGAACAGGCAGTTAACCCACTGTTCCTAAGCCGTCACCTAAGAATTTGTTCTTAGCTGACTTGCCTAGTTAAAAAGGTGAAAAACAATTAAAATATATATATATGGGACTATCCAAATAGAGTGTGACCTTTATTTCTGGTCATGTGTGACTCTTTTGGACACTCAGTTTTGTCTGACTGGGAGATTTCAAAATCACATCAAATCAAATGTTATTTGTCACATGCGCCACAACAAGTGTGGACCTTACCGTGAAATGCTTACTTACAAGCCCTTAACCAACAATGCAGTTTTAAGAAAAATAAGAGTTAAGAAAATATTTACTAAATAAACAAGAGCAACAAGAGCAACAAGAAAATACCAATAACAAGGCTATTTGCAGAGGGTACCGGTACCAAGTCAATGTGCGGGGGTGCAGGTTAGAGGTCATTAGGTAATATGTACATGCAGGTAGGGGTAAAGTGACTAATGGACAATAAAGAGCAAGTAACAGCAGCGTAAAACAAAGTGTAAGTCAATGTAAGTAGTCCGGGTAGCCATTTGATTAGCAGTCTTATGGCTTGGGGATAGAAGCTGTTAAGAAGCCCTTTGGACCTAGACTTTGCGCACCGGTACCGCTTGCTGTCTATGACTAGGGTGGCTAACCTAACCTAACCCTTCCTCTGACAACGCCTGGTACAGAGGTCCTGGATGGCAGGAAGCTTGGCCCCAGTGATTTACTGGGCGGTACTACCCTCTGTAGCGCCTTGCGGTCAGAGGCCGAGCATTTGCCATACCAGGCGGTGATGCAACCAGTCAGTATGCTCTCAATGGTGCAGCGGTATACATTTTTGAGGATCTGAGGACCCATGCCAAATCTTTTCAGTCTCCTGAGGGGGAATAGGCATTGAGTGCCCTCTTCACTTTATATACTGTACCTGTACAAAAGGTTTGTATGAGCCCCTTTCAAACAGCCCCTTACTCACCACTGATGTACAGGTATATACCTTTATACAAATCAGTGGGTAAAATGAAGAGTGCTGCAAGGTGTTGTTAAACCATGGCTGCTATTGGGAGGTGTTAAACAATGGAAGTGTTCATGAATTTACCAGCAAAAAGCAGTGAACCATTCACACAGACCTGATGGCTCTATTACAGGGTCTGTGAAAATAAGGAGTCATGTCTATGTCTTTAGGTGGGTTTTATTCCCCCTTGTTTTTGACCCAACTACCCTTTTCAGACACACCAACAGCTGCTATAAAGAAGCAGGCCTGGTCAAATAGTGGGGTTTTGGTCTGTGTAGGAAATGAAGATACTGCATGTTTCCTTGACTAGTGTGTTGTTATGCCTGTGCCCTGTGTTGTTTTGCGACTGCTGACTCAAGTGGATCCATCTTACGCTATTGGTTGGCATCTGGTTGCATAACGCCCTACTGTCACCTCAAAATGATTGTCGCCATTTTTGTCACGCGATATTTATTAAGATGTAACAATATTCCTGTTGTTCTTCAGGTTTGCTTTTTACTGCCCATCTTGTCTTCTATCACGTTGGCATTGCAGCACACCTTGTCTCAGTTGTTTTTAGATCATAATTCAGTCTCTCAGTTGGCGATCCATTTGTATGCGTAGTGTCTTTTGGCAGACTGTTACTGGCTTGACGCAATCAAGACCCACTGAACAACAATCTTTTAAAACGAGAAAAATAAATAAAAAGGTTACTTTTGAGATATTAACATGTTAAATGTTGAATAAATGAATGTGAAAAATTGTATTTCAGAAAGTAGCGTGTTAGTGCCCACTATAAGGAGGATAATGAATATGTTGTCTGTATCACGTACAGTTCACGGATCATAAGGTCTGACAGGAAGCATGTATAGGTCTGAAAAGGGCCTAAAATGGCCACTTTCATCCTAAATTTTCAAAAGAAAACTGTGTGATACAAATGTAAATAGCATGTCAAACATCCTTTCTCCCAATGAAGTTTCTATGTGAGGATTGCTAGAACAATCTGAGATAGCAGAAATATTTTCGGCCTTTCCTGGCATGGAACAGACCCCTTCCTCTCTTCCATCCCTTTAACATTGCAACACACCTTGTCTCAATAGTTTTTAGATCATAATTCAGTCTCTCAGTTGGCGAACCATTTGTATGCGTGGCGTCTTTTGGCAGACAGTTACAGGCTTGACGCAATCAAGCCCCGCTGAATAACAATCCCTCTTTAAAATTAGATTACCAGCAGTAAGCATATTTTCCACTTGCATATGAACAGAAATCATGTGATTTAATTTCACTATCAAATTGACGTAAGAGAAATCACAAACTATCTGTAAACCCCAAACCCGCTCACAATTGAATCCATTTAGGTTGGTCCCGCAGCACCAGTGTAGAGAAGTGGATAAAGGCCGGGGTTGTGTGAAATGAAATGAATGCGAGGCTATGTGAAAGGAGGAAGCCCACAGGGGCTCCATGCAGCAATGGAGAGAGGCTTCTGTAGCAGAGATACTGGGTCTGTGTTAGTTAGCTCTGATCTGCATTATCTTCTGTGCCCAGTTTAGACCATGTGATGTTTGTGCAGGGCCCCTGGAAACCTGCTGCAGCTGCATGGGGGTGAGAAATTGATCGCCTCACAAACTCCCTTTCTTCTCTCAAACAAGAGCTTTTAGTGACAACGGCCATCAGTCACATGACCACTGACCCCCCCCCCCCCCCCATCACCCACCCAAACATCCATCTCCCAGAATGCACCCTCTCAACCCCACCAACCACTGCAGATGTTGGGAACAGAACTTGGAGAACAAGTTTGACGATGGAGCCTCAATACAGGCCCTGTGTGTCTTAAACCAACAACAGCTGTATCAGACAGCTGTGATTCAAATACATGGTAAAGGAATACTGTGCCTTGAGACTCAGCACACTTTGTGGCCAATAGTTTGTTATGTTCCTCTTACATATTTGATACTGATAACAAAACTAAATGAATGTATGTAAGCACACTTAGTTTTCAGTTGTGCACATACTGTATGCGCTGGATCCCACTTCTGACACCATGTGGGGTTCCAACAATGGCTGAATAAAACATCACACTTAGTGTCCTGGAGTAGTCACAGACATAACTATAGTAGTCACAGACAAAACTATAGTAGTCACAGACTGAACTATAGTAGTCACAGACTGAACTATAGTAGACACAGACTGAACTATAGTAGTCACAGACATAACTATAGTAGTCACAGACATAACTATAGTAGTCACAGACTGAACTATAGTAGTCACAGACATAACTATAGTAGTCACAGACTGAACTATAGTAGTCACAGAGTTATAACTATAGTAGTCACAGACTGAACTATAGTAGTCACAGACTGAACTATAGTAGTCACAGACATAACTATAGTAGTCACAGACTGAACTATAGTAGTCACAGACTGAACTATAGTAGACACAGACTGAACTATAGTAGTCACAGACATAACTATAGTAGTCACAGACATAACTATAGTAGTCACAGACTGAACTATAGTAGTCACAGACATAACTATAGTAGTCACAGACTGAACTATAGTAGTCACAGACATAACTATAGTAGTCACAGACTGAACTATAGTAGTCACAGACTGAACTATAGTAGTCACAGACATAACGATAATAGTCACAGACTGAACTATAGTAGTCACAGACATAACTATAGTAGTCACAGACATAACTATAGTAGTCACAGACTGAACTATAGTAGTCACAGACTGAACTATAGTAGTCACAGACATAACTATAGTAGTCACAGACATAACTATAGTCGTCACAGACTGAAATACAGTAGTCACAGACATAACTATAGTAGTCACAGACTGAACTATAGTAGTCACAGACATAACTATAGTAGTCACAGACTGAACTATAGTAGTCACAGACTGAACTATAGTAGACACAGACTGAACTATAGTAGTCACAGACATAACTATAGTAGTCACAGACATAACTATAGTAGTCACAGACTGAACTATAGTAGTCACAGACATAACTATAGTAGTCACAGACTGAACTATAGTAGTCACAGACATAACTATAGTAGTCACAGACTGAACTATAGTAGTCACAGACTGAACTATAGTAGTCACAGGCTGAACTATAGTAGTCACTGAACTAGTAGTCACAGACATAACTATAGTAGTCACAGACTGAACTATAGTAGTCACAGACTGAACTATAGTAGTCACAGACATAACTATAGTAGTCACAGACATAACTATAGTCCACAGACTGAAATACAGTAGTCACAGACATAACTATAGTAGTCACAGACTGAACTATAGTAGTCACAGACATAACTATAGTAGTCACAGACTGAACTATAGTAGTCACAGACATAACGATAATAGTCACAGACTGAACTATAGTAGTCACAGACATAACTATAGTAGTCACAGACATAACTATAGTAGTCACAGACTGAACTATAGTAGTCACAGACTGAACTATAGTAGTCACAGACATAAAATATAGTAGTCACAGACATAACTATAGTCGTCACAGACTGAAATACAGTAGTCACAGACATAACTATAGTAGTCACAGACTGAACTATAGTAGTCACAGACTGAACTATAGTAGTCACAGACTGAAATATAGTAGTCTGAACTATAGTAGTCACAGACATAACTATAGTAGTCACAGACCGAAATATAGTAGTCACAGACATAACTATAGTAGTCACAGACTGAAATATAGTAGTCACAGACATAACTATAGTAGTGACAGACTGAAATATAGTAGTCACAGACATAACTATAGTAGTCACAGACTGAAATACAGCAGTCACAGACATAACTGTAGTAGTCACAGACTGAAATATAGTAGTCACAGACTGAACAATAGTAGTCACAGACATAACTATAGTAGTCACAGACTGAACTATAGTAGTCACAGACTGAACTATAGTAGTCACAGACTGAACTATAGTAGTCACAGGCTGAACTATAGTAGTCACAGACATAACTATAGTAGTCACAGACTGAACTATAGTAGTCACAGACGGAACTATAGTAGTCACAGACTGAACTATAGTAGTCACAGGCTGAACTATAGTAGTCACAGGCTGAACTATAGTAGTCACAGACTGAACTATAGTAGTCACAGACTGAACTATAGTTGTCACAGACATAACTATAGTAGTCACAGGCTGAACTATAGTAGTCACAGACATAACTATAGTAGTCACAGGCTGAACTATAGTAGTCACAGGCTGAACTATAGTAGTCACAGGCTGAACTATAGTAGTCACAGGCTGAACTATAGTAGTCACAGGCTGAACTATAGTAGTCACAGACTGAACTATAGTTGTCACAGGCTGAACTATAGTAGTCACAGGCTGAACTATAGTAGTCACAGGCTGAACTATAGTAGTCACAGACATAACTATAGTAGTCACAGACCGAAATATAGTAGTCACAGACATAACTATAGTAGTCACAGACTGAAATATAGTAGTCACAGACATAACTATAGTAGTGACAGACTGAAATATAGTAGTCACAGACATAACTATAGTAGTCACAGACTGAAATACAGCAGTCACAGACATAACTGTAGTAGTCACAGACTGAAATATAGTAGTCACAGACTGAACAATAGTAGTCACAGACATAACTATAGTAGTCACAGACTGAACTATAGTAGTCACAGACTGAACTATAGTAGTCACAGACTGAACTATAGTAGTCACAGGCTGAACTATAGTAGTCACAGGCTGAACTATAGTAGTCACAGACATAACTATAGTAGTCACAGACTGAACTATAGTAGTCACAGATGGAACTATAGTAGTCACAGACTGAACTATAGTAGTCACAGGCTGAACTATAGTAGTCACAGGCTGAACTATAGTAGTCACAGACTGAACTATAGTAGTCACAGACTGAACTATAGTTGTCACAGACATAACTATAGTAGTCACAGGCTGAACTATAGTAGTCACAGACATCTATAGTAGTCACAGGCTGAACATAGTAGTCACAGGCTGAACTATAGTAGTCACAGGCTGAACTATAGTAGTCTGAACTATAGTAGTCACAGGCTGAACTATAGTAGTCACAGACTGAACTATAGTTGTCACAGGCTGAACTATAGTCACAGGCTGAACTATAGTAGTCACAGGCTGAACTATAGTAGTGAACTATAGTAGTCTGAACTATAGTAGTCACAGACTGAACTATAGTAGTCACAGGCTCTATAGTAGTCAGGCTGAACTATAGTAGTCACAGGCTGAACTATAGTAGTCACAGGCTGAACTATAGTAGTCACAGACATAACTATAGTAGTCACAGACCGAAATATAGTAGTCACAGACATAACTATAGTAGTCACAGACTGAAATATAGTAGTCACAGACATAACTATAGTAGTGACAGACTGAAATATAGTAGTCACAGACATAACTATAGTAGTCACAGACTGAAATACAGCAGTCACAGACATAACTGTAGTAGTCACAGACTGAAATATAGTAGTCACAGACTGAACAATAGTAGTCACAGACATAACTATAGTAGTCACAGACTGAACTATAGTAGTCACAGACTGAACTATAGTAGTCACAGACTGAACTATAGTAGTCACAGGCTGAACTATAGTAGTCACAGGCTGAACTATAGTAGTCACAGACATAACTATAGTAGTCACAGACTGAACTATAGTAGTCACAGATGGAACTATAGTAGTCACAGACTGAACTATAGTAGTCACAGGCTGAACTATAGTAGTCACAGGCTGAACTATAGTAGTCACAGAACTATAGTAGTCACAGACTGAACTATAGTTGTCACAGACATAACTATAGTAGTCACAGGCTGAACTATAGTAGTCACAGACATAACTATAGTAGTCACAGGCTGAACTATAGTAGTCACAGGCTGAACTATAGTAGTCACAGGCTGAACTATAGTAGTCACAGGCTGAACTATAGTAGTCACAGGCTGAACTATAGTAGTCACAGACTGAACTATAGTTGTCACAGGCTGAACTATAGTAGTCACAGGCTGAACTATAGTAGTCACAGGCTGAACTATAGTAGTGAACTATAGTAGTCACAGGCTGAACTATAGTAGTCACAGACTGAACTATAGTAGTCACAGGCTGAACTATAGTAGTCACAGGCTGAACTATAGTAGTCACAGGCTGAACTATAGTAGTCACAGGCTGAACTATAGTAGTCACAGACTGAACTATAGTAGTCACAGGCTGAACTATAGTAGTCACAGACTGAATTATAGTAGTCACAGACTGAACTATAGTAGTCACAGACATAACTATAGTAGTCACAGACTGAACTATAGTAGTCACAGACGGAACTATAGTAGTTACAGACTGAACTATAGTAGTCACAGGCTGAACTATAGTAGTCACAGGCTGAACTATAGTAGTCACAGACTGAACTATAGTAGTCACAGACTGAACTATAGTTGTCACAGACATAACTATAGTAGTCACAGGCTGAACTATAGTAGTCACAGACATAACTATAGTAGTCACAGGCTGAACTATAGTAGTCACAGGCTGAACTATAGTAGTCACAGGCTGAACTATAGTAGTCACAGACTGAACTATAGTTGTCACAGGCTGAACTATAGTAGTCACAGGCTGAACTATAGTAGTCACAGGCTGAACTATAGTAGTCACAGACATAACTATAGTAGTCACAGACCGAAATATAGTAGTCACAGACATAACTATAGTAGTCACAGACTGAAATATAGTAGTCACAGACATAACTATAGTAGTGACAGACTGAAATATAGTAGTCACAGACATAACTATAGTAGTCACAGACTGAAATACAGCAGTCACAGACATAACTGTAGTAGTCACAGACTGAAATATAGTAGTCACAGACTGAACAATAGTAGTCACAGACATAACTATAGTAGTCACAGACTGAACTATAGTAGTCACAGACTGAACTATAGTAGTCACAGACTGAACTATAGTAGTCACAGGCTGAACTATAGTAGTCACAGGCTGAACTATAGTAGTCACAGACTGAACTATAGTAGACACAGACTGAACTATAGTAGTCACAGACATAACTATAGTAGTCACAGACATAACTATAGTAGTCACAGACTGAACTATAGTAGTCACAGACATAACTATAGTAGTCACAGACTGAACTATAGTAGTCACAGACATAACTATAGTAGTCACAGACTGAACTATAGTAGTCACAGACTGAACTATAGTAGTCACAGACATAACTATAGTAGTCACAGACTGAACTATAGTAGTCACAGACTGAACTATAGTAGACACAGACTGAACTATAGTAGTCACAGACATAACTATAGTAGTCACAGACATAACTATAGTAGTCACAGACTGAACTATAGTAGTCACAGACATAACTATAGTAGTCACAGACTGAACTATAGTAGTCACAGACTGAACTATAGTAGTCACAGACTGAACTATAGTAGTCACAGACATAACGATAATAGTCACAGACTGAACTATAGTAGTCACAGACATAACTATAGTAGTCACAGACATAACTATAGTAGTCACAGACTGAACTATAGTAGTCACAGACTGAACTATAGTAGTCACAGACATAACTATAGTAGTCACAGACATAACTATAGTCGTCACAGACTGAAATACAGTAGTCACAGACATAACTATAGTAGTCACAGACATAACTATAGTAGTCACAGACTGAACTATAGTAGTCACAGACTGAACTATAGTAGTCACAGACTGAACTATAGTAGTCACAGACATAACTATAGTAGTCACAGACCGAAATATAGTAGTCACAGACATAACTATAGTAGTCACAGACTGAAATATAGTAGTCACAGACATAACTATAGTAGTGACAGACTGAAATATAGTAGTCACAGACATAACTATAGTAGTCACAGACTGAAATACAGCAGTCACAGACATAACTGTAGTAGTCACAGACTGAAATATAGTAGTCACAGACTGAACAATAGTAGTCACAGACATAACTATAGTAGTCACAGACTGAACTATAGTAGTCACAGACTGAACTATAGTAGTCACAGACTGAACTATAGTAGTCACAGGCTGAACTATAGTAGTCACAGGCTGAACTATAGTAGTCACAGACATAACTATAGTAGTCACAGACTGAACTATAGTAGTCACAGACGGAACTATAGTAGTCACAGACTGAACTATAGTAGTCACAGGCTGAACTATAGTAGTCACAGGCTGAACTATAGTAGTCACAGACTGAACTATAGTAGTCACAGACTGAACTATAGTTGTCACAGACATAACTATAGTAGTCACAGGCTGAACTATAGTAGTCACAGACATAACTATAGTAGTCACAGGCTGAACTATAGTAGTCACAGGCTGAACTATAGTAGTCACAGGCTGAACTATAGTAGTCACAGGCTGAACTATAGTAGTCACAGACTGAACTATAGTTGTCACAGGCTGAACTATAGTAGTCACAGGCTGAACTATAGTAGTCACAGGCTGAACTATAGTAGTCACAGGCTGAACTATAGTAGTCACAGACATAACTATAGTAGTCACAGACATAACTATAGTAGTCACAGACTGAAATATAGTAGTCACAGACATAACTATAGTAGTGACAGACTGAAATATAGTAGTCACAGACATAACTATAGTAGTCACAGACTGAAATACAGCAGTCACAGACATAACTGTAGTAGTCACAGACTGAAATATAGTAGTCACAGACTGAACAATAGTAGTCACAGACATAACTATAGTAGTCACAGACTGAACTATAGTATTCACAGACTGAACTATAGTAGTCACAGACTGAACTATAGTAGTCACAGGCTGAACTATAGTAGTCACAGGCTGAACTATAGTAGTCACAGACATAACTATAGTAGTCACAGACATAACTATAGTAGTCACAGACTGAACTATAGTAGTCACAGACTGAACTATAGTAGTCACAGGCTGAACTATAGTAGTCACAGGCTGAACTATAGTAGTCACAGGCTGAACTATAGTAGTCACAGACTGAACTATAGTAGTCACAGACTGAACTATAGTTGTCACAGACATAACTATAGTAGTCACAGGCTGAACTATAGTAGTCACAGACAAAACTATAGTAGTCACAGACTGAACTATAGTAGTCACAGACTGAACTATAGTAGTCACAGGCTGAACTATAGTAGTCACAGACTGAACTATAGTAGTCACAGACATAACTATAGTAGTCACAGACTGAACTATAGTAGTCACAGACATAACGATAATAGTCACAGACTGAACTATAGTAGTCACAGACATAACTATAGTAGTCACAGACATAACTATAGTAGTCACAGACTGAACTATAGTAGTCACAGACTGAACTATAGTAGTCACAGACATAACTATAGTAGTCACAGACATAACTATAGTCGTCACAGACTGAAATACAGTAGTCACAGACATAACTATAGTAGTCACAGACTGAACTATAGTAGTCACAGACATAACTATAGTAGTCACAGACTGAACTATAGTAGTCACAGACTGAACTATAGTAGACACAGACTGAACTATAGTAGTCACAGACATAACTATAGTAGTCACAGACATAACTATAGTAGTCACAGACTGAACTATAGTAGTCACAGACATAACTATAGTAGTCACAGACTGAACTATAGTAGTCACAGACATAACTATAGTAGTCACAGACTGAACTATAGTAGTCACAGACTGAACTATAGTAGTCACAGGCTGAACTATAGTAGTCACAGACTGAACTATAGTAGTCACAGACATAACTATAGTAGTCACAGACTGAACTATAGTAGTCACAGACTGAACTATAGTAGTCACAGACATAACTATAGTAGTCACAGACATAACTATAGTCGTCACAGACTGAAATACAGTAGTCACAGACATAACTATAGTAGTCACAGACTGAACTATAGTAGTCACAGACATAACTATAGTAGTCACAGACTGAACTATAGTAGTCACAGACATAACGATAATAGTCACAGACTGAACTATAGTAGTCACAGACATAACTATAGTAGTCACAGACATAACTATAGTAGTCACAGACTGAACTATAGTAGTCACAGACTGAACTATAGTAGTCACAGACATAAAATATAGTAGTCACAGACATAACTATAGTCGTCACAGACTGAAATACAGTAGTCACAGACATAACTATAGTAGTCACAGACTGAACTATAGTAGTCACAGACTGAACTATAGTAGTCACAGACTGAAATATAGTAGTCACAGACTGAACTATAGTAGTCACAGACATAACTATAGTAGTCACAGACCGAAATATAGTAGTCACAGACATAACTATAGTAGTCACAGACTGAAATATAGTAGTCACAGACATAACTATAGTAGTGACAGACTGAAATATAGTAGTCACAGACATAACTATAGTAGTCACAGACTGAAATACAGCAGTCACAGACATAACTGTAGTAGTCACAGACTGAAATATAGTAGTCACAGACTGAACAATAGTAGTCACAGACATAACTATAGTAGTCACAGACTGAACTATAGTAGTCACAGACTGAACTATAGTAGTCACAGACTGAACTATAGTAGTCACAGGCTGAACTATAGTAGTCACAGACATAACTATAGTAGTCACAGACTGAACTATAGTAGTCACAGACGGAACTATAGTAGTCACAGACTGAACTATAGTAGTCACAGGCTGAACTATAGTAGTCACAGGCTGAACTATAGTAGTCACAGACTGAACTATAGTAGTCACAGACTGAACTATAGTTGTCACAGACATAACTATAGTAGTCACAGGCTGAACTATAGTAGTCACAGACATAACTATAGTAGTCACAGGCTGAACTATAGTAGTCACAGGCTGAACTATAGTAGTCACAGGCTGAACTATAGTAGTCACAGGCTGAACTATAGTAGTCACAGGCTGAACTATAGTAGTCACAGACTGAACTATAGTTGTCACAGGCTGAACTATAGTAGTCACAGGCTGAACTATAGTAGTCACAGGCTGAACTATAGTAGTCACAGACATAACTATAGTAGTCACAGACCGAAATATAGTAGTCACAGACATAACTATAGTAGTCACAGACTGAAATATAGTAGTCACAGACATAACTATAGTAGTGACAGACTGAAATATAGTAGTCACAGACATAACTATAGTAGTCACAGACTGAAATACAGCAGTCACAGACATAACTGTAGTAGTCACAGACTGAAATATAGTAGTCACAGACTGAACAATAGTAGTCACAGACATAACTATAGTAGTCACAGACTGAACTATAGTAGTCACAGACTGAACTATAGTAGTCACAGACTGAACTATAGTAGTCACAGGCTGAACTATAGTAGTCACAGGCTGAACTATAGTAGTCACAGACATAACTATAGTAGTCACAGACTGAACTATAGTAGTCACAGATGGAACTATAGTAGTCACAGACTGAACTATAGTAGTCACAGGCTGAACTATAGTAGTCACAGGCTGAACTATAGTAGTCACAGACTGAACTATAGTAGTCACAGACTGAACTATAGTTGTCACAGACATAACTATAGTAGTCACAGGCTGAACTATAGTAGTCACAGACATAACTATAGTAGTCACAGGCTGAACTATAGTAGTCACAGGCTGAACTATAGTAGTCACAGGCTGAACTATAGTAGTCACAGGCTGAACTATAGTAGTCACAGGCTGAACTATAGTAGTCACAGACTGAACTATAGTTGTCACAGGCTGAACTATAGTAGTCACAGGCTGAACTATAGTAGTCACAGGCTGAACTATAGTAGTGAACTATAGTAGTCACAGGCTGAACTATAGTAGTCACAGACTGAACTATAGTAGTCACAGGCTGAACTATAGTAGTCACAGGCTGAACTATAGTAGTCACAGGCTGAACTATAGTAGTCACAGGCTGAACTATAGTAGTCACAGACATAACTATAGTAGTCACAGACCGAAATATAGTAGTCACAGACATAACTATAGTAGTCACAGACTGAAATATAGTAGTCACAGACATAACTATAGTAGTGACAGACTGAAATATAGTAGTCACAGACATAACTATAGTAGTCACAGACTGAAATACAGCAGTCACAGACATAACTGTAGTAGTCACAGACTGAAATATAGTAGTCACAGACTGAACAATAGTAGTCACAGACATAACTATAGTAGTCACAGACTGAACTATAGTAGTCACAGACTGAACTATAGTAGTCACAGACTGAACTATAGTAGTCACAGGCTGAACTATAGTAGTCACAGGCTGAACTATAGTAGTCACAGACATAACTATAGTAGTCACAGACTGAACTATAGTAGTCACAGATGGAACTATAGTAGTCACAGACTGAACTATAGTAGTCACAGGCTGAACTATAGTAGTCACAGGCTGAACTATAGTAGTCACAGACTGAACTATAGTAGTCACAGACTGAACTATAGTTGTCACAGACATAACTATAGTAGTCACAGGCTGAACTATAGTAGTCACAGACATAACTATAGTAGTCACAGGCTGAACTATAGTAGTCACAGGCTGAACTATAGTAGTCACAGGCTGAACTATAGTAGTCACAGGCTGAACTATAGTAGTCACAGGCTGAACTATAGTAGTCACAGACTGAACTATAGTTGTCACAGGCTGAACTATAGTAGTCACAGGCTGAACTATAGTAGTCACAGGCTGAACTATAGTAGTGAACTATAGTAGTCACAGGCTGAACTATAGTAGTCACAGACTGAACTATAGTAGTCACAGGCTGAACTATAGTAGTCACAGGCTGAACTATAGTAGTCACAGGCTGAACTATAGTAGTCACAGGCTGAACTATAGTAGTCACAGACTGAACTATAGTAGTCACAGGCTGAACTATAGTAGTCACAGACTGAATTATAGTAGTCACAGACTGAACTATAGTAGTCACAGACATAACTATAGTAGTCACAGACTGAACTATAGTAGTCACAGACGGAACTATAGTAGTTACAGACTGAACTATAGTAGTCACAGGCTGAACTATAGTAGTCACAGGCTGAACTATAGTAGTCACAGACTGAACTATAGTAGTCACAGACTGAACTATAGTTGTCACAGACATAACTATAGTAGTCACAGGCTGAACTATAGTAGTCACAGACATAACTATAGTAGTCACAGGCTGAACTATAGTAGTCACAGGCTGAACTATAGTAGTCACAGGCTGAACTATAGTAGTCACAGACTGAACTATAGTTGTCACAGGCTGAACTATAGTAGTCACAGGCTGAACTATAGTAGTCACAGGCTGAACTATAGTAGTCACAGACATAACTATAGTAGTCACAGACCGAAATATAGTAGTCACAGACATAACTATAGTAGTCACAGACTGAAATATAGTAGTCACAGACATAACTATAGTAGTGACAGACTGAAATATAGTAGTCACAGACATAACTATAGTAGTCACAGACTGAAATACAGCAGTCACAGACATAACTGTAGTAGTCACAGACTGAAATATAGTAGTCACAGACTGAACAATAGTAGTCACAGACATAACTATAGTAGTCACAGACTGAACTATAGTAGTCACAGACTGAACTATAGTAGTCACAGACTGAACTATAGTAGTCACAGGCTGAACTATAGTAGTCACAGGCTGAACTATAGTAGTCACAGACTGAACTATAGTAGACACAGACTGAACTATAGTAGTCACAGACATAACTATAGTAGTCACAGACATAACTATAGTAGTCACAGACTGAACTATAGTAGTCACAGACATAACTATAGTAGTCACAGACTGAACTATAGTAGTCACAGACATAACTATAGTAGTCACAGACTGAACTATAGTAGTCACAGACTGAACTATAGTAGTCACAGACATAACTATAGTAGTCACAGACTGAACTATAGTAGTCACAGACTGAACTATAGTAGACACAGACTGAACTATAGTAGTCACAGACATAACTATAGTAGTCACAGACATAACTATAGTAGTCACAGACTGAACTATAGTAGTCACAGACATAACTATAGTAGTCACAGACTGAACTATAGTAGTCACAGACATAACTATAGTAGTCACAGACTGAACTATATTAGTCACAGACATAACGATAATAGTCACAGACTGAACTATAGTAGTCACAGACATAACTATAGTAGTCACAGACATAACTATAGTAGTCACAGACTGAACTATAGTAGTCACAGACTGAACTATAGTAGTCACAGACATAACTATAGTAGTCACAGACAACTATAGTCGTCACAGACTGAAATACAGTAGTCACAGACATAACTATAGTAGTCACAGACATAACTATAGTAGTCACAGACTGAACTATAGTAGTCACAGACTGAACTATAGTAGTCACAGACTGAACTATAGTAGTCACAGACATAACTATAGTAGTCACAGACCGAAATATAGTAGTCACAGACATAACTATAGTAGTCACAGACTGAAATATAGTAGTCACAGACATAACTATAGTAGTGACAGACTGAAATATAGTAGTCACAGACATAACTATAGTAGTCACAGACTGAAATACAGCAGTCACAGACATAACTGTAGTAGTCACAGACTGAAATATAGTAGTCACAGACTGAACAATAGTAGTCACAGACATAACTATAGTAGTCACAGACTGAACTATAGTAGTCACAGACTGAACTATAGTAGTCACAGACTGAACTATAGTAGTCACAGGCTGAACTATAGTAGTCACAGGCTGAACTATAGTAGTCACAGACATAACTATAGTAGTCACAGACTGAACTATAGTAGTCACAGACGAACTATAGTAGTCACAGACTGAACTATAGTAGTCACAGGCTGAACTATAGTAGTCACAGGCTGAACTATAGTAGTCACAGACTGAACTATAGTAGTCACAGACTGAACTATAGTTGTCACAGACATAACTATAGTAGTCACAGGCTGAACTATAGTAGTCACAGACATAACTATAGTAGTCACAGGCTGAACTATAGTAGTCACAGGCTGAACTATAGTAGTCACAGGCTGAACTATAGTAGTCACAGGCTGAACTATAGTAGTCACAGACTGAACTATAGTTGTCACAGGCTGAACTATAGTAGTCACAGGCTGAACTATAGTAGTCACAGGCTGAACTATAGTAGTCACAGGCTGAACTATAGTAGTCACAGACATAACTATAGTAGTCACAGACATAACTATAGTAGTCACAGACTGAAATATAGTAGTCACAGACATAACTATAGTAGTGACAGACTGAAATATAGTAGTCACAGACATAACTATAGTAGTCACAGACTGAAATACAGCAGTCACAGACATAACTGTAGTAGTCACAGACTGAAATATAGTAGTCACAGACTGAACAATAGTAGTCACAGACATAACTATAGTAGTCACAGACTGAACTATAGTAGTCACAGACTGAACTATAGTAGTCACAGACTGAACTATAGTAGTCACAGGCTGAACTATAGTAGTCACAGGCTGAACTATAGTAGTCACAGACATAACTATAGTAGTCACAGACTGAACTATAGTAGTCACAGACTGAACTATAGTAGTCACAGGCTGAACTATAGTAGTCACAGGCTGAACTATAGTAGTCACAGGCTGAACTATAGTAGTCACAGACTGAACTATAGTAGTCACAGACTGAACTATAGTTGTCACAGACATAACTATAGTAGTCACAGGCTGAACTATAGTAGTCACAGACATAACTATAGTAGTCACAGGCTGAACTATAGTAGTCACAGGCTGAACTATAGTAGTCACAGGCTGAACTATAGTAGTCACAGGCTGAACTATAGTAGTCACAGACTGAACTATAGTTGTCACAGGCTGAACTATAGTAGTCACAGGCTGAACTATAGTAGTCACAGGCTGAACTATAGTAGTGAACTATAGTAGTCACAGGCTGAACTATAGTAGTCACAGACTGAACTATAGTAGTCACAGGCTGAACTATAGTAGTCACAGGCTGAACTATAGTAGTCACAGGCTGAACTATAGTAGTCACAGGCTGAACTATAGTAGTCACAGACTGAACTATAGTAGTCACAGGCTGAACTATAGTAGTCACAGACTGAATTATAGTAGTCACAGACTGAACTATAGTAGACAAAGGCTGAACTATAGTAGTCACAGGCTGAACTATAGTAGTCACAGACTGAACTATAGCAGTCACAGGCTGAACTATAGTAGTCACAGACTGAACTATAGTAGTCACAGGCTGAACTATAGTAGTCACAGACTGAACTATAGTAGTCACAGACTGAACTATAGTAGTCACAGACTGAATTATAGTAGTCACAGACTGAACTATAGTAGTCACAGGCTGAACTATAGTAGCTCAGGGTTGGAGGAGTGTTTCAAATATCTCTTGATGACATACACAACATTATGCATTGGCAAGGCATATGGTTTGCCCTTTTTATGACTCCAATGCTACATACAGTATATATGTTGTATTTGCATTATCATTTTAGGGTGATATGAAAGTAGAGTTTCTGAGGTTTCCAAAACCATATTGCACGCAATGATTATTAACTGTTAGATAGACAGAGTTGGGAAAGTTATACTCATTGGTCCTGCTGTGGTCACCTGTTGGAATGAGAACCCTATGGCTGTATGGTCTTGTGTTCTGGAGAGCCAGGCGGGCGTGGCTGGAAGGGATAGTTAGACCATTTGTTTTTCAGTGACAATACTTTGACATTGTTGTTGCTGAGAAGGACAGATAACAGAGATGTAATGTGTGTGCAGCAATGGGAACTGCTCTAGTTTATTTCTGAGAACCAGATACCTTCCCAACAGTTAAGGTCAATGCCTTAAATCGCCTGGGTGTCAGAATGGAGAGCCAAGCAATAAATAGCACAGTGAGTAAGATGGTTGTAAGGTCGTCTAGAAGATTCAGATTAATAACATCAGCCAGACAGAAACACTGCTCAGCACATTTTACATTACATTTGACATTTTGGTCATTTAGCAGACGCTCTTATCCAGAGTGACTTACAATTAGTGCATTAATCTTAAGAGAACTAAACATGATTCTACTACCATTAGGGGGATGATACTACTACCATTATTGGGATGATACTACTACCATTAGGGGGATGATACTACTACCATTAGGGGGGATGATACAACTACCATTAGGGGGATGATACTACTACCATTAGGGGGATGATACTACTACCATTAGGGGATGATACTACTACCATTAGGGGATGATACTACTACCATTAGGAGATGATACTATTACCATTAGGGGGATGATACTACTACCATTAGGGGATGATACTACTACCATTAGGGGATGATACTACTACCATTAGGGAGATGATACTACTACCATTAGGGGATGATACTACTACCATTAGGGGATGATACTACTACCATTAGGGGATGATACTACTACCTTTAGGGGGATGATACTACTACCATTAGGGGGATGATACTACTACCATTAGGGGATGATACTACTACTACCATTAGGGGAAGATACTACTACCATTAGGGGGGTGATACTACTACCATTAGGGGGATGATACTACTACCATTAGGGGGGTGATACTACTTCCATTAGGGGGATGATATTATTACCATTAGGGGGATGATATTACTACCATTAGGGGGATGATACTACTACCATTAGGGGATGATACTATTACCATTTGGGGGATGATACTACTACTACCATTAGGGGGATGATACTACTACTACCATTAGGGGGATGATACTACTACTACCATTAGAGGGATGATACTACTACTATTCGGGGGATGATACTACTACCATTAGGGGGATGATACTACTACTACCATTAGGGGGATGATACTACTACCATTAGGGGATGATGATACTTACTACCATTAGGGGATGATTCTACTACCATTAGGGGATGATACTACTACCATTAGGGGGATGATACTACTACCATTAGAGGGATGATACTACTACTACCATTAGGAGGATGATACTACTACTACCATTAGGGGATGATACTATTACCATTTGGGGGATGATACTACTACTACCATTAGGGGGATGATACTACTACTACCATTAGGGGGATGATACTACTACTACCATTAGAGGGATGATACTACTACTATTCGGGGGATGACACTACTACCATTAGGGGGATGATACTACTACTACCATTAGGGGGATGATACTATTACCATTAGGGGGATGATACTACTACCATTAGGGGGATGATACTACTACCATTAGGGGGATGATACTACTACCATTAGGGGGATGATACTACTACCATTAGATGGATGATACTACTACCATTAGGGGGATGATACTACTACTACCATTAGGGGGATGATACTACTACTACCATTAGAGGGATGATACTACTACTATTCGGGGGATGATACTACTACCATTAGGGGGATGATACTACTACTACCATTAGGGGGATGATACTACTACTACCATTAGGGGATGATACTACTACCATTAGAGGGATGATACTACTACCATTAGGGGGATGATACTACTACTATTAGGGGCATGATACTACTACCATTAGGGGGATGATACTACTACCATTAGGGGGATGATACTACTACCATTAGAGGGATGATACTACTACTATTAGGGGGATGATACTACTACCATTAGGGGGATGATTCTACTACCATTACTACTACCATTAGGGGATGATACTACTACCATTAGGGGATGATACTACTACCATTAGAGGGATGATACTACTACCATTAGGGGATGATACTACTACCATTAGGGGATGATACTACTACCATTAGGGGATGATACTACTACCATTAGAGGGATGATACTACTACCATTAGGGGGATGATACTACTACCATTAGGGGGGATGATACTACTACTACCATTAGAGGGATGATACTACTACCATTAGGGGGATGATACTACTACCATTAGGGGGATGATACTACTACTACCATTAGAGGGATGATACTACTACCATTAGGGGGATGATACTACTACCATTAGGGGGATGATACTACTACCATTAGGGGGGATGATACTACTACTACCATTAGAGGGATGATACTACTACCATTAGGGGGATGATACTACTACCATTAGGGGGATGATACTACTACCATTAGAGGGATGATACTACTACCATTAGGGGGATGATACTACTACCATTAGGGGGATGATACTACTACCATTAGGGGGATGATACTACTACCATTAGAGGGATGATACTACTACCATTAGAGGGATGATACTACTACCACTAGGGGGATGATACTACTACCATTAGGGGATGATACTATTACCATTTGGGGGATGATACTACTACTACCATTAGGGGATGATACTATTACCATTAGGGGGATGATACTACTACCATTAGGGGATGATACTACTACCATTAGGGGGATGATACTACTACCATTTGGGGGATGATACTACTACCATTAGGGGGATGATACTACTACCATTAGGGGGATGATACTACTACCATTAGGGGGATGATACTACTACCATTAGGGGGATGATACTACTACTACCATTAGAGGGATGATACTACTACCATTAGGGGGATGATACTACTACCATTAGGGGGATGATACTACTACCATTAGGGGGATGATACTACTACCATTAGGGGGGATGATACTACTACCATTAGGGGGATGATACTACTACCATTTGGGGGATGATACTACTACTATTAGGGGGGATGATACTACTACTATTAGGGGGATGATACTACTACCATTTGGGGGATGATACTACTACCATTAGGGGCCAGTGGTAGCCTCGAGGTTAGAGAGGCGGGGGTTGCCGGTTCGAAACCCCTGAGCTGCCTGGGAGGAAATCTGGAGGGAGTGAAGCAGCAACTGGAGGGTTACAGGCTTCACTATCCCAGTATACTACCTACCGCCATTGTGGCCCTGAGCAAGGTACTTTACCCCTAATTGCTCCAGCCCCTGTGCTGCTCCCAGCCTGTGATGTGTGTTGTGCGTCAGGTTGGGTACTGTGGAAGCAAAATATTAAGAATAGTTGTGCGCAATACAAGTATAAGTATAATGCAATATAATACAAGTACCGTATTGCATTATTTTCGTGATGATTTTTTACAATTTTTATATTTGTGTGCATTTCTTCATCTCTGTCCCAAATGGCACCTATTCTCTGCACTACTTTACCAATAGGGCTCTTTTTAAAAGTAGTGCACTGCTAAGTAGTTTTAATAAGTAGTCTAAACTAAGAATACGTGGTATTTTTACTCAAGTCAAACATTTAACTGGGATTGGGCTATGATATAAATCATAATTTGAAAATAAATGAGCAAACTATTTTATTAATCTATGCTACTTTCTTGGACGTCTCATCCTGCTGTCATGACAGTTTATTTTAGGCCTGTGTCTGACTTCTTTGACTAATACATTCTATATATTCTAAATTTGGATTTGAAGACACTGCTTGTTTGTCCAATTTAATTAATTCAATTTTGATTGAGGTTATTTCTCCGGAGTGGTGACAGGAAATGGAGCGCGACACCGCTCCTCATCAGTAATGAAGGGGTTACTAATATGACGTCAGGGCTCTGTGAAAAGAGATACAAATCTCTTCCGGAGATATTTGAGAAACGAGGAAAATTCTTCAATTTAGGGGACATAACTTAATGAATTCCCTGCAGACAGTGCTAGATACATCTTTATAGAATGGCTTTCTAAGCAATTCGTTTTTACATTTAAGGTGTTTTACTCTGGAGATGAACGTCACTCGATATACTAGTTGTTTGTGGGGATTTGCTCGGAGTTTAGGGGCGCTATAGGCTCGCTAGGGTATGCTGAGATGCATTTAGTTAGCAGGCAACGCAAATGTAGCAACGAGTGACAATGTAATATTAGCTTATAGCTAAACGTTTCTTCCATTTCTAACATGCAAACTCAGTACAGGGTGTCGACGGATTTTGCGTCCCACTCATTTAAAAGGATTACTGAAATCGTCCGTACATATAATTCGATGTGTGCTGAAATGTCGATTCGACCGAGATGGATTGCTTGTCTGATGGACGTTCTCACGAGGCTCCCCAGCCTTTTGTCTGGAGAGAACGGCAGTATGTCGAGATGAAGGGACCAGAGAACTCGCGGCCATTTAAGTAGGGAGAGTTCTGCATCCACAGAGAGATCTGGCAGTTTCGGAAGAATCAGCTCACAATCCAAACCCGTTTGAAACGGAAGGGTGTCAAACATGAGTGACACCCATTTGTTTTTTTTTTTTTTTAATGGGAAAAACACTGTTGGTTTAGATTTCAAGTTTCTTCTCAGTTAAATTGAATTATGATGCTTTTTATGCATTAAGCAAGCAAAACGAATGCAGAGTATGGTATTGATTCATTTGACTGTAACATGGTTAATTAACTGTCAATAGTTTGTGTTTCAACAACTTTGTGGTGATGAATGATGGAACAGAACATGTTTTAAATATGGTAGGCTACATTTCTAATTGTCTGTTGCCACAAGAAGCGAGCATGCAGTGAATCAATGAACGCAATTCATTCTCAGCTGGAATTCTGAAGTACGAATATACTATAGCTTAGATTTTCTATTCCATTTTTATGACTAGCTTCTCGATTTCTACTGTGACGTTCATACGACTAACTCCTCTACTGACCATGTTAGCATAATTTGCCATAATAATAATTTATAAATCCCAATCAGTACAAAGACCAACAGGGTTTCTACCACGCCTGGCATTTCTTTGACACTTTGTAATAAGGCATAAAATATGGTTAAAAGTATCAACTCAAACAACTATAACAATGATGGATTTTAATGATAATAATTAGCATGTTTAAGGATTTTATTTATACAAATAATTGAATGTAATTGTCATTTGAGTTAAATGATTAATTCATTTGTATTTTCTCCTGATGTAATCAGAAAACATTACTTTGCATATTTGATGACACATGCCATGCCTGGCCAAAAGAGTCAAGGTTGACAGACACACACACACACACACACACATTCCAATATCCTTCATGTAAGTAAAGGTTGGTTGTGTATAATCGTTTATAGAAAATAAATACATTCCTAGTAACATGTTGACAACCATATCTTCCAGATAGGCCTATAGGTAAGATCCAATGGCAACGTCCTTTCCCTTTTTAGCATGTTGATATGGCCCCAGGTTCTCCCAATGCACCGAGGGCCAGATTTCAATTTAGGACATTAAGCCTTTCTTACGCACTTCTCAGTAGATGGTATTCAAACTTACCTTATGAAGGTGCGTAATGGGCTTTGCAGGCGTGGATCCCTTGCCTGCACTGAATAAATGTAGTTCAACTGCTGAAAACCCTCCCACTTGTTGGCCAACAGATTTACTCGTGGAGTTTTCATTCAATAGGGGTTTCAGTACATTTATGTTACGTCATCTCTTTAAATACAGTGTACATTCAATTAGAATTGAGAGAACAGGTTCTGAAAATAGGGATCAATGAAAGAATGCCTTCTATGCTTCTTCCTCCCTGTTGTGAATATGGTAGATTTTAAAGTATTTTGTAGATTATTTAGGTACATGTTAGGGTTAGGAAATGATGTATGAATTATTTAAAAAACGGTTTGCAGAGCCTTTACACACTAAATATATTGATGAAGTGGTTGAATTAATCCTGAAAGTTGTCATATTCAAGATCGATCCATGAAATATTGGAAGGTGGAAAAAAGTGTAGAGAAGGGGATGCCTAGTCAGATGGATGACTGAATGCATCCAACTGAAATGTGTCTTCAGCAGTTAACCCAATCCCTCTGAATCAGAGAGATGCAGAGGGATGCCTTAATCGATGTCATCGGCGCCCAGGGAGCAGTTGTTGGGGGTTCTGTAACGCCAGGGTAGTGGGTTCGATCCCCGGGACCACCCATACGTAGAATGTATGCACACATGACTGTAAGTCGCTTTGGATAAAAGCGTCTGCTAAATGGCATATATTATATTATTATTATATTATTATTATTATTATATTATTGCTCAAAAGCAGAACGGCAGATTTTTGTTCACCTTGCCAGCTTGGGGATTCAAACCAGACAAACTTTCGGTTACTGATTGGCTCTCAAGGTTTAAATTGATATGTGTGGTCTGATTTCCATAATGATCCAAATAGGCTACATGTCCCAAATGATCGCACAACGTTAGTCTAATACGATCCACTAATGCTAGTGACCCTCAGGACCAACTTACCAGGATGTGACAGAGGAAAGAAAGGTTAACGGAACGGAATGATGCAAAATGTAAGATACAAATTGAAGAAAACTGACACAAAAGTGACAGTTATAAATCTACACTACCGGTCAAAAGTTTTAGAACACCTACTCATTCAATGGTTTTTCTAGAATAATAGTGAAGACATCAAAACTATGAAATAACACATATGGAATCATGTAGTAACCAAAAAAGTGTTAAACAAATCTAAATATATTTTACATTTGAGATTCTTCAAATTAGCCACCCTTTGCTTTGATGACAGCTTTCCACAATCTTGGCTTTCTCTCAACCAGCTTCACCTGGAATGATTTTACAACAGTCTTGAAGGAGTTCCCACATATACTGAGCACTCGTTGGCTGCTTTTACTTCACTCTGTGGTCCGGCTCATCCAAAACCATCTCAATTTGGTTGACGTCGGGGGATTGTGGAGGCCAGGTCATCTGATGCAGCACTCCATCACTCTCCTTCTTGGTAAAATAGCTCTTACACAGCCTGGAGGTGTGTTGGGTCATTGTCCTGTTGAAAAACAAATGATAGTCCCACTAAGCCCAATCCAGATGGGAAGGCGTATCACAGCATTATGCTGTGGTAGCCATGCTGGTTAAGTGTGCCTTGAATTTTAAATAAATCACAGACAGTGTCACCAGCAAGGCACCCCCACATAAAAACCCCCCCCCCCCCTCCATGCTTTACGGTGGGAACTACACATGCGGAGATCATCCATTCACCTACTCTGCGTCTCACAAAGACACGGAGGTTGGAACTAAAAATCTTCAATTTGGACTCCAGACCAAAGGACAAATGTCCACTGGTCTAATGTCAATTGCTCGTGTTTCTTGGCCCAAGCAAGTCTCTTCTTATTATTGGTGTCCTTTAGTAGTGGTTTCTTTGCAGCAATTTGACCATGAAGGCCTGATTTACACAGTCTCCTCTGGCCACTTGATGTTGAGATGTGTCTCTTACTTGAACTCTGTGAAGCATTTATTTGGGCTGCAATTTCTGAGGCTGGTGACTCTAATGAACGTATCCTACCCAGAGGTAACTCTGGGTCTTCCATTCATGTGTCGGTCCTCACGAGCCAGTTTCATCATAGTGCTTGATGGTTTTTGTGACTGCACTTGAAGAAACTTTCAAAGTTCTTGACATTTTCCATATAGATTGACCTTCATGTCTTAAAGTAATGATGGACTGTAGTTTCTCTTTGCTTATTTGAGCTGTTCTTGCCATAATATGGACTTGGCCTTTTACCATATAGTGCTATCTTCTGTTTACACCCTACCTTGTCACAACACAACTGATTAGCTCAAACACATTAAGAAGGAAAGAAATTACATAAATGAACTTTTAAGACGGCACACCTGTTAATTGAAATTCCAGGTGACTACCTCATAAAGCTGGCAAAGCTATCATCAAGTCAAAGGGTGGCTATTTGAAGAATTTCGAATATAAAATATGTTTTTGATTGGTTTAACACTTTTTTGGTGACTATATGATTCCATATGTGTTATTTCATAGTTTCTATGTCTTCACTATTATTCTACAATGTAGAAAATTGCAAAAAGAAAGAAAAACCCTTGAATGAGTAGGTGTTCTAAAACTTTTGACCGGTAGTGTATGTTTCCAGCCATAGGCTATAAGTAAAGCTTTCTACAGCACACACGTCACCTTGGCTGGTTCAGCGCTACTGACGTCTATAGTTTAGGTGTCCAAATTTCATTCGTGCAAATTACGAGGGCACACATTGAAAATGTGGAATAACGACACAGCTCTTTATAGCCTATTTCACCGTGGGAAATGGTCCGCAATACATATCCTGTTGATATGATTTTCAGTTTGCTTCCATGTGGCTAGTTTCACATTCGTCTCCAGGGATCATAAGGAAAAGTCATCTAAAACAATTATTATGTGTATTTTATAATCCCCTTCTCCAAATGGATTACTTATTTACCTAGGTCTAATCAATAGCACTTAACCATTTATAAATGACAGTGCATGGAGAATGCTGTTGTTTCTATCAGAAAAAATGAAGTAGGTACTTTTTCCACTAGGAACCGTCAGGTTTGCTCATCATTCATGGTTCCCTGACGTGTAAAGGCGGTGGAATTAAGTCAAGGTCAGAATACGGCTTATCTCTATACACACCTCTGCCACACCTTAATATCTTCGATCTCCACCCAAAATGAATAGCGGGTGAATAGCACACTATTCGCATGCTTAAATTCAAGGTCAGAATACGCAAAGAGAAAAAAGTGCGCTCCATTTATGTGCTCTTAACTCGGGTCGGAATCGGAGCCTGACTGCATTATTCTCACATGCAAGGTGTCCATTTCAGAATGCGTAATCTCTTTTGCATAATTCTACATCATATTAAAACTATGTGTTTGTATGCGTTGATGATCAGATTCAATCAGCACTAGTGTCCCATGCCTAACCAAGAGCTGAGCCTGTAGCTGAGCCTGTAGCTGTGACAAGAGATTCCCACATCAGAAAACAACGGACCCCGTTCAATTGATGGTATAGCCTATAGTTTTTTGACAGTAGCTTACAGGCAGCTCGGTGGCAAGCAACATTCTGTATTTCATATTACAGTACACCTGTTGTAATATGAATACTGTATCAAGACACGTACTGTGTAATAGCACACAGTACAATACTGTAAAATTGATTTTATTATATTGTAAAAAAAACTAAACACTACTGAAAATGGAATGAATGAATGAATACATGGATGAATGAATTACATTTATTGATGGTAAGGGTTTGTATTTCACAGTATTTTACTGTAATATCAATGAATATTTGGTGTTTTATATCACTTGCACTTCTAGAGGCCTTAACGACGACTTCCAAACGGATCAAAAGGACATGGCTAAATGCTTAAAACCACTTAACGTTCAAGACTTGCTGACACTTCAATCAGTCCCCTATACATTTTGAATTGATGGGGAACTTTAGCCACATAGGAGTATAATTGGTACAGCATTCTCACTCATGGGGTGCAACAAAAACAGCCTCTTACAAGGCACACCTCAAAATATGTTAATGAGCCAGAAACAACAATACCATGCAATACCATGGTCAAAAGGTTTTTGGCGCTCTAAAGATATGGTATGGTACTGTATTCTGTGGGATGGAATTACAGTACCATTCGAAATACAGCAATTTCCCCACAATACACCATAATTAACAGTATGCTGCAGTAAAACGTTTCAACGTTTTTTACTGTTGTTAATACCTCAAATTACCGCATAAATTACAGTTTTCCGTCACACTACATGGCCAAAAGTATGTGGACACCTGCTCGTCGAACATCTCATTCCAAAATCATTGGCATTAATATGGAGTTGGTCCCCTTTGCTAATATAACAGCCTCCACTCTTCTGGGAAGGGTTTCCACTAGATGTTGGAACATAGCTGAGGGGACTTGCTTCCATACAGCCACAAGAGCATTACACGGAACCCAAACCGGCTGCGCGCGTGCGCCATCGTGCATATATTTCTTTTGTCCCCCCCCACCAAACACGATCACGACACACAGGTTAAAATATCAAAACAAACTCTGAACCAATTACATTAACTTGGGGACAGGTTGAAAATTATTAAACATGTATGGCAATTTAGCTAGTTAGCTTGCACATGCTAGCTAATTTGTCCTATTTAGCTAACTTGCTGTTACTAGCTAATTTGTCCTGGAATATAAACATTGAGTTGTTATTTTCCCTGAAATGCACAAGGTCCTCTACTCCGACAATTAATTCACACATAAAACGGTCAACCAAATTGTTTCTAGTAATCTCTCCTCCTTCCAGGCTTTTTAATTGAAAAACATGGATTTCGACATTTATTTTGCAACGCTCGCGCACGCGACATGTCCGGTCTGGTCAGCATGTTAGTGAGTTTGGGCACTGATGTTGGGCGATTAGGCCTGGCTCTCAGCGTTCCAATTTATCCCTAAGGTATTCGACAGGGTTGAGGTCAGGGCTCTGTGCAGGCCAGTTAAGTTCTTCCACACTTATTTCGACAAACCATTTCTGTATGGACCTCGCTTGTGCATGGGGGCATAGTCATGCAGAAACAGGAAAGGCCCATCCCCAAACTGTTACCACAAAGTTGGAAGCACATAACCGTCTAGAATGTCATTGTATGCTGTAGCGTTAAGATGCCCCTTCACCGGAACTAAGGGGCCTAGCCCAAACCATGAAAAACAGCCCCAGACCATTATTCCTCCTCCACCAAACTTTACAGTTTGCACTAAGCATTGGGAAAGGTAGTGTTCTCCTGGCATCCTCCAAACCCAAATGAATCCGTCTGACTGTGACTGTAAACCGTGATCACTCCAGAGAACACGTTTCCACTGCTCCAGAGTCCAATGACGTCAAGCTTTACACCACTCCAGCCGACACTTGGCATTACACATGGTGATCTTAGGCTTGTTTGCGGCTGCTCGGGCATGGAAACCCATTTCATAGAGCTCACGACGAACTGTTATTGTGCTGATATTGCTTCCAGAGGAAGTTTGGAACTCGGTAGTGAGTGTTGTAACCGAGGACAGACACTTTTTACACACTACGTGCTTCTGCACATGGTGGTCCCGTTCTGTGGGCTTGTGTGGCCTACCACTTCGCGGCTGAGCCGCTGTTGCTCCTAGACGTTTCCACTTCACAATAACAGCACTTACAGTTGACCGGGGCAGCTCTAACAGGGCAGAAACTTGACTAACTGACTTGTTGGACAGGTGGCATCCTATGACGGTGCCACGTTGAAAGTCACAGCTCTTCAGTACGGGCCATTCTACTGCCAATGTTTGTCTATGGAGATTGCATGGCTGCGTGCTTGATTTTATACACCTGTCAGCAACGGGTGTGGCTGAAATAGCCGAATCCACTAATTTGAAGGGGTGTCTACATACATTCATAGTGTATGTAGTCCTATGCTTGGATTCCTATAGATGTAGTTCTCTTTTTATTTCTCAACATTCTTTATGCCTTTCTTGACATTTTTAATGCAGTGAATTTCTCTTCCCCAACACAGGTTTCAATGAAAGGGGGCTGTCAGTAGTTCATGCTCGTCTTTAAGAGTTTCGTTCCCCAAACCCTTCTTAATCTTAATTGAAACCTTGTGCATTTTATTACTGAGAAACCCACTATACCGGATGGGAATCAATTGGCCGAGTTAACACGTCAAACTCAAAATTCCCTCCACCAACATACACTTCACCTTTAGCATCGTTCACGTTTTCATGTGGGGCCAAAACACTTGTGGCTTTATAGCAATAGTAACCTAATTGTTACATGAATTGGAGCCAAACCTTGAGTCCTTGCACACTTTTCTATGTTTATTAGGTACGGAACACAATGTGTTAGATTTCATGTCTTGCCATGTAGGCCTATAGGATGCATGCAATCAGTTCCTGCATGACGGCAACAGGCAACAGCAATTGAAGAGTTTATTTCCAAAATGCTACATCCACCAATTTTTTACATTTGTGTTTTGTCACAAATAATTATTGCTTATGGGTACCTTCATCTGTGTGTAAAATATCACTGTTCTCAACATTTTTATTCATATATTTTATATGTGTATTAAAATGTTTGTTTTTTTGTTGCAAAACGCTGTTCCATTGTTTAGCTGGAATGGAATGTTCATATACTGTATATTTTACTGTAATGTGGTCGTCTCACCTACTGTAGCTACCGTAGGATCAATGCACTTACTGTAAATCGCTCTGCCAAAGAGCATCTGCTAAATGACTAAATTGTCAAATGTAAATGTTTTAAATGCAGATCTCATATGACTGTATTGATTCATTTTTGTATTATTATTTAAATAGTGATGTCACAATTGTATCATTTCTACAACAACAAAAAATTGTGCGAAAACCAGTTGACTTATTTCTCTGAGAGTGAGGCAGATATATGAAGTTATCAAACAAAAACATGAATATTTGTCTCTCAGAAATGAAACCATCAAGTAATAGATTGTCTGTCATTGAACAACCCCATGCCATGATTAAATAGTGAAAAAAAAACACACCAATCTCTTTCATATGCTCTTTAAAGAATAGAAGCTAATTTACCAACATTTATGAAAATGGGTATATAGCGTTTTGGAATAAAACTCAAATGATCAATAGTGTCAGACATATAGTGTCTTCAGAAACTATTCTCATACCTCTACTTTTTTCCACATTTTGTTGTGTTACAGCCTGGAATTAAAATGGATTAAATTGAGACTTTTGTCACTGATCTATCTACACAAAATACCACATAATGTCAAAGAGGAATTTTGTTTGTAGAACATTTTAGAAATAAAGAACACATTTAAAACGTAGATGTGTTGAGTCTAGAAGTATTCAACTCCTTTGCTATTGGCTAAATAAGTTCAGGAATAAAAATGTGCTTAACAAATCACATAATAAGTTGTATGGACTCATTCCGTGTTCAATAATAGTGGATAACATTATTTTTTATGACTACCCCATCTCTGTACCCCACACATACAATTATCTGTCAGGTCTCTCAATCGAGCAGTGAATTCCAAGCACAGATAAAACCACAAACACCAGGGAGTTTTTTCAATGCCTCACAAAGAAGGACGCCAATTGGTAGATGTGTAAACATTAAAAAGCAGATGCTGAATCTCCCTTTGAGCCTGGTGAAGTTATTCATTAGGCTTTGGATGACGTATCAATGCACCCAGTCACTACAAAGATACAGGCCTCCTTCCTAACTCAGTTACAGGCCTCCTTCCTAACTCAGTTACAGGCCTCCTTCCTAACTCAGTTACAGGCCTCCTTCCTAACTCAGTTACAGGCCTCCTTCCTAACTCAGTTACAGGCCTCCTTCCTAACTCAGTTACAGGCCTCCTTCCTAACTCAGTTACAGGCCTCCTTCCTAACTCAGTTACAGGCCTCCTTCCTAACTCAGTTACAGGCCTCCTTCCTAACTCAGTTACAGGCCTCCTTCCTAACTCAGTTACAGGCCTCCTTCCTAACTCAGTTACAGGCCTCCTTCCTAACTCAGTTACAGGCCTCCTTCCTAACTCAGTTACAGGCCTCCTTCCTAACTCAGTTACAGGCCTCCTTCCTAACTCAGTTACAGGCCTCCTTCCTAACTCAGTTACAGGCCTCCTTCCTAACTCAGTTACAGGCCTCCTTCCTAACTCAGTTACAGGCCTCCTTCCTAACTCAGTTACAGGCCTCCTTCCTAACTCAGTTACAGGCCTCCTTCCTAACTCAGTTACCCTCCTTCCTAACTCAGTTACAGGCCTCCTTCCTAACTCAGTTACAGGCCTCCTTCCTAACTCAGTTACAGGCCTCCTTCCTAACTCAGTTACAGGCCTCCTTCCTAACTCAGTTACAGGCCTCCTTCCTAACTCAGTTACAGGCCTCCTTCCTAACTCAGTTACAGGCCTCCTTCCTAACTCAGTTACAGGCCTCCTTCCTAACTCAGTTACAGGCCTCCTTCCTAACTCAGTTACAGGCCTCCTTCCTAACTCAGTTACAGGCCCCCTTCCTAACTCAGTTGCAGGAGAGGAAGGAAACCGCTCAGGGATTTCAACCATGAGGCCAATGGTGACTTTAAAACAGTTACAGAGTTTAATGGTGGTGATATAAGAAAACTGAGGATGGATCAACAACGTTGTAGTTACTCCACAATACTAACCTTATTGACAGAGTGAAATGAAGGAAACCTGAACTGAATAAAATACTCCAAAACATGCATCCTGACTCCAACAAGGCACGTAAGTAAAACTACTGAGGTTTTTGTTGCATTAAACATAACGGAACACAGCTATAAGCACAGGCAAAATCCTAGAGACGAATTCACTAATTCACCATTCAGCAGGACAATAACCGAAAACACAAGGCCAAATATACACTGGAGTTGCTTACCAACACGAAAATATATGTTCTTGTGTGGCCTAGATACGATTTTGATTTAAATAGGCTTGAAAATATATGGATAGACTTGAAAACGGCTGTCTAGCCATGATCAACAATCAACTTGATAGAACTTGAAGAATTTAAAAAATAATAATTGGCAAATATTGCACAATCCAGGTGTGCAATGCTTAGAGACCCCAAAAAGACTCACAGCTGTAATCGCTGCCAAAGGTGCTTCTACAAAGTATTGACTCAGGGGTGTAAATACCTATGTAAATTAGATAATTCTGTATTAAATTTTCAATAAATTTGTAAAAATGTCTAAGTAATTACATATTCTGTAGATGAGTGAGCATTTAAAAAAAATCAATAATGAATTCGGGATGTACCGCAACAACATGTGGAATAAGTCAAATGGGTATTAATACTTTCTGAATGTACTGTAGGCCTAATAATGTCAAGGTTTCTTTATTTTTTCTTATGATTTTTAGATATTTAGGTTTTTACTGGGATTTATAGACATATAGCCTACATCACTAATGATTAATGCATGGACAGAACATATTTAGCACAATATTCATAAGAATAACAAGGATGTTGTTAGGCCATCGTTTCAATGCAGCCTATACACATTGCAGGGACTGATCAATTCACCTTATATATGCCTACCTTTATCAGACAGACATTGCACCTCGTGTGTTACGCCACTATGCGCTATGACAAGCATACGGTGTTACAGCTTTAACAGTGTATTGCACGTGCTCTTATTTTCACATTCTCTTGGATATAAAAAGCAAGTGTCTTGCGTTACAAAACATATTTGGGTATATGGGCTGCTGTGTCCACTACGTGCACGGCTACAAAGGGGCCTGTTCCCTTGGTTGGATGTGGGTGGGAGCTGGAGAGATTGTCAATCAGAGCCGCTTCATAGACCAAGGACAATATCCTTCGTAAGAAATCAGTCACTCCGCATTTAGTATCAATGTGCCCCGCTATAGGGCAGCGCAGCACGCACTGGCACACGGTTAATATGGGAGAGAGAAAGCACTTGTCGTGTGTGAGCATGTGCGTGTGTCGACCTATGTTTGCGCGAGCGCGTGGTGAATTTTGAGACTGGCCACAGCCTCTCCCATAACGTGCGCTCAACCTGTACGCGCGTACACACCGTTGTAAAGAGGCTATAATGAGACGAAGCACTACAACGCCTACCATATCTCTTCTAAATGCACATTTCAATATTAACCAGATCTACTTGACATTTTGTTGAATAAGGACTACAATTCCGTATTGTCCTGATGGACTGGGCATGAATGTGACTGAATAAACCCACTTGAATTAAAATCAAATCAATTCTGAGGCAGGTGTAGACGGTTTGGTTTTATGTCAATTTGGTGTTTGAGTAAAATGTAGAATATTCTGGATAGTTTTAATCGATTTGTCTTGCTTGCATTTTACCTTGAGGTACATTCCTTAATGAGTCTAAAATTAAATGCTAATTGCAGGTAGCCAATGAATATCTACAAATACCGAATATTTATGGCTATATCATACTGAATTACATGTTAAGTTACACATGTTGCAACAAACGATAAATAAATATACATATATGTATGTATATATTTATTGGCACCTATCGTGTTATAACGGGTTATAACCAGTCCTAGTCTTGTAAAATATCTGTTTACTTTTCCCACTACCATTACCATATGCACACTGGTGTAACTAGGCCGTCGCCATAGTTCAGGGGTCACCGACCTAGAGAAACCATGGTGATGAGTTCTCAGAATCAACACCATGCTCCTCCGCAATCCCGACTAATGTCAGCCTATTGTTGGGTCTCAATCATTATTTTTTATTTAAAAATTCAGTCGCAGGTCTAGGTTTAATCAATATTACAATGATGCATGTCAAAAATAACTGTCTGTTTTTTATTGCCACGGTGACCAAGATTAATGTTATGTATTGTCTGTATATGTAAACAATAAAATAGCAAAATAATAAAGAAAATACAGATAATTCTCCATTTTATTTATTGTTAAAAAATAAAACAACATTAGTATTCAATGTATATGATTCCTCCATAAATATACAAAACATCTAAATGTCTCTTTGATAAATTAGATGACTCTTAATTGTGGCAATTTATATTTTTTCCAGTAAGATACAGTTCATCATTAAATGCAATGTACATTTCATTCTATTCATAGCCAAGATATTGTCTCATGTAAATAAAGTTATCTCACGTAAACACAACATATTTGCTCCTGTTTTATTATTTTACAGTATGTACAAACACATTGTATTGCAGTTAGAGGCACACGATTTTGCACAATCGTATATATTTTACATTTGCAGAGTCTACAGTTGCAGACTATGCCCTTCCCTCGCATAGGCTACTGGTTTTATTTTCAGACAAATTATCCCAACAGATTTCAGTGATCGCGGAGTGTAGGCGTTTGGCAATATATACTACTCTCATTTTACAGCGACTGATCTATTGAAGGCTATTACAAACTACTTTTTAATGTTAAGTACGTGGTGATCATCCAATTATTATTTCTACAGAAGATAACAAACGGTATTTTCGCAAGCACAGCTATTTGTTTAACACTATATACGACAAACCTCAAGCAG
Source organism: Oncorhynchus gorbuscha (assembly GCF_021184085.1). Taxonomy (NCBI): domain Eukaryota; kingdom Metazoa; phylum Chordata; class Actinopteri; order Salmoniformes; family Salmonidae; genus Oncorhynchus; species Oncorhynchus gorbuscha. Next base: position 179,296 of record NW_025745950.1, on the reverse strand, counting down.
CCACAACATTTCTAGTTGTTAAATAGGCCTATTGGTGAGAGGGTCCATTTACATTTACTCCTTTGAAACTCCAAGAGGAGGGACTCCGGGCTTGCCGTTTCACTTCTTTCTCTATGAGACGATATATCTACTCGCTGTATTCCATTCATCTGGTGATTCGCGGCGGTTGTCTCAAAACGTTTACTGCTAAACCATTGTTGCATTGCATTTATCCGAAATATAACCTAATTTAAAAATATATATAATGTTTAACGTCCCCTCTTCCTGCCCGCCGTATTCCCTTTGATTCACGCTTGACTCATATGGCTCGAGGGCGAATGGGGTCCGAGTATGGAGCGCCTTGAAACAGTCTCGTCTTATCTCCTTTCATCATCTAACCCTGGGACGCCTTGAAACCGCAGGGCCAGTTATTGCTTCTTTTTTTCCAAACAGCCCAATGCGGACTGGACAGCACCCAATGAGAGTCTTGTTTACACTATGTGAGTGACAATGCTCTGGCAATGTGCCAGCCAATCAAAACGTATATTGAGTGGGACTCATTTTTAAACCCTTTATAGTCCATATACTAATAAACCACAGGAGAAATGTTAACTTGTTACACTGATTATGCCTTCTATAGTTTATCTTCCAACGCTGGTGGTTGAACTAAATAACACCTGATCATAACCTTCTGAAATAATAGCCCTGCAAAATAAGCATTTAAGGCATGTTGTCATGGTTTGAAGAAACACTTTTCTATCTGAAGTTGTCACAACATGAAAGCTCTGACCTCATTGTTGTGCTCATAGACACTTCAGGCAGAAATAAGAGTGATTATTGAGTCGTAGACGTAAAGATATAGACCCTTCGTAATTGTACATCCTTATTCCAAATATATTATCATAACAACTACTGGTAGTCTATTGATCCACCAATGTGTTCCCATCCACGAGGCACTGACAATTTTAATACATTATTTTATTACAAAATATGCCTGATTTAACTGTTTTAAATGCGCATTTGAATGTAAGGATTTTAGGGAGATTTTGTATTTTGGACACAAGAGAAAAGTTTATCATACTAACTAGATAGACAGTTAATGCTGTCTATCTATTAAAAATGTTGAATAAAGTGTTAATAAAATCATGGGTAATTTCTGAAAACTGCAGATATGTCCAAAATGACACATTACTTAATTACTTACAGACAGATACATCATAACGGACAACTACAGTATACATTTTAACATATAACATACTGAACAAGTTCTCTAAATATTTATTATTTAAATATTGCTTTGATTCAAACAACACGGCTTTACTGTATTTGTTTTTCATTATTAGTGGTGGTCTTGTGGATGTATGTCTATTTGTGGAGGCCTAAATGTTCAATTGCTCAAACCTACATGTAAATAGCTCACAGTACAACTTTAAATCTGGCGCGCATCACTTTGTTCAGTCGCTACGCTATTGGCTCTTGATATGGGCCAATCAACATCTCGTGTGTCCCCGGGCGAGCGGCACAAGCTCATTAGCATGCAGGTATCCGGCCAATGGGCGAATGTGTTTACCCTCCCCGAGATGCGAGGCACGAGCTGATCAGTGCACTGGGAAAGAGAATTGCTGTTCGGAGATCCGAGCCTCGATTCTGTAGTCTAGAAGCCCGAATCCCGGTGCTTTCAGCAGATTGAACGACGTACTGCGCAGCTCAAAATGAAAACCTATAGGATGTAACCGTAGGCACACGTTTTTGTCCAAATGAACGTAATTTTTGGTCTGTATTTTTTCCCCTTTATTTTATAATTTCATAATTTATTGCTATGCAAGGATTTAACATACCAGTAAGTAAATTGTATTTTATATTTTCTTGATCTTGGCAAATTAAACCATAGCTTTATGTCGACCACGAACACAACATTTGAAATGACAGGCCTAATAACTAAATAATTCATGGATGTAACTATTCTACAAAAGCCCAGGTAATTTTATAAACAACACAATTACAGTATGACACACCTAGGCTGTAACAGTGTAATAATTGCAAGCAAGTGTATGCTAGGTAAATATTAAATTCTGCATGCAATGTCTAAATTCAATGTATGTAAATATGAGGCTTTGTGCGCATATCTATTTATGAGCTGGCTTTTAAAATTAAAATGTGCTTGCGGTTGGCGTTATTTAAAACCAAATTAATAGGCCTAGCCCAAACTATTATTATTATAACACAATAATTGTATTTAGAGTATATATTAGCAATTGGCATGAGGTGATCTACCGAATAGACTACAGTTTATTTTCCTACATTTTTATTTTACAAAGACAAAACTGCATTATGTAGCGGCATAATCGTTTTGGTGGAGATTTATTGATCGACGACGCATTTAATCAATTTGTAAATGAGTAATCATTGTAGTTGCTTGAGTCGTTTATTTTACAGGAGACCTGATAATATATGAATTCGGACTATTTCATGTTACATGGCCGCTCTAAGATGTATTTATTTTTTTGTATTTACCTCGATTGTCTGTTGGCAAATCATTCTGAATGGTTCAACCGTCAATTTAGTTTATGTAGGATTAGTAACATAGCCTACACGCCGTGGTGGTATTTGTATAGGGAATCATGTTTACAATCGTTGCCCTGCTATGGTGTATTCCCACCCCGCCAGGTTTGACGTGGATGGGCGCCTCTCCCGCAGCATGATCCGACCCAATAAAATATAATTTGATTTATCATCTGAGTTCCTGTGTCCGAACGGATTCTGCAAATGAAATATGCAATGCAATTGAATTATTGGCGTCGATCATTTGAACATGTTAGCAAACAAGACAGTGTTCGTGTATAAAATTCACATAGCATGAGTCCGACACAGCTTTGTGTAGTAGGCTAGGCTACCAACCACAACGCGTTTCCCCTATTACGCTGTAATAAAAATGGTCATAGCCTACTCGCCCCAAATAGCCATGGCGTCTTCGCATTTCTAAAAGGTAATATAGGTTTGCAATCAGGTTGTTCTTAGATAGTCTTGTTTTAGTCGTCAAACACATGTAGGGGGGCGGTTTATGACTTTATATCCGCCGGGTGAAGGACTGTAGCAAGGCTAATGGCTGACTGCAAGCAGTCTAAACGTGGAGACAAAGACAGTCTTCGCCACGGTCATTCACCTTGGATTTTTAGTACTAGAATTGTGGGGATTCAGCATTTTTCATGTCAAAATCAAACCTTTCACGATGAAGAAACTTGAACAGCATTTATACATAGGGAATTATGACAATTAAAAAATTTGGCCAATACTTCCAATGTCCATGCAAATATTGTTTTAGATAGCTGGCTAGGCTGCACTGTTCACTTATCCCTTGGACAGTCATTTAATAAAGTGAGAAAATAACCAATGTATAGCATTTTACAGATGGAGGAATATTGGTTTGGCCCTATACACATTACATGCTCTTGTACTTGATTAAAATGAGAAAGAGAAAGCTCGCGTGATAGGCTATATTATATTTATGCAGGAGCCTAAAGGCTAGAGGTTATATTTGGGTTTGCTACTCTTTGATTACCTGAAATAACAGCGTAAATGGGTCACGAAAGACGAGGAGTTGGAAAGCAGCTATTTGCATGGACAGTTTGGACACGCACAATTTCTTGATTAATTGATAACGACGTTTCGGACGACGGTGCATTTTGATGTGTAATTTTCACATGGGGGTTTCAGGAAAATTACTTCGCAGATATTTCACATACGTGGAAATAATCGCGTTACAGTCAAGCGTGGACTGTTCAAGACAATATCCCATTGTTAGGCCTATGCATAGACCAGCATTTTGACACGAGCCTAATAAATATACATGATCAACTATACATTTATTTTTAATAATGCACATGCCTATATTATGGTTGAATAATCAAAGACCATATGATCAGGAGGGATCAGTGTTCCCCTAGAGATATTAATGCACATTTGAGGCATAATCAATTGGAAATAAAAATAAAATACAAATCCTTCATTTTGTGCGGTTTGAGCATTCTGTCTTATAAATCATGCATTTACATCAATAGCATGTCCTTGTCCCAATAATTCTTAATTTATCTAATGAAACGTGCTAAATGCACGTCTTCACAGATTAAACACTATTTGCCAACATTGACAGCTGACAAAAGTGAATGTATTGATTGTTCTGATGAACTGTACGATAAGGTATGAATAAAATACCACAACTACGAGCTATGACATTTACAGCCCTCAGTGCACAAAGTAAGACCTTGAACAGACTACAGAGAGACCTGATGTGTTCAAGCCAGGCTCCAACGGTTTCAGTGCTACATCAAGGAAGGCCTTTCCCTCAATAGCATAATCAATAGAGATTTCAGTAGGCCTATAGGCCTGCCTGTCAGTCGCAGTAAACCCTTGCTTGGTCCGTCGTATACGGTTGTAGAAAACAAAGATTTGGGTGGTTGTTCTTATTGTTGCCGATCCCGTGTTGTTTTCTTGCAGCGTTTACACTCCCTCAAGGAAGGGAAGCCTGAACAACGCTTTTGTCTCAACCGTTCACTGCTTCTGCATAATAGTTATGAATATCTTAAGCACAGCCTGTGACATGTATAACTGTATATAACAGTAAGGCACATCTACACAGTAACGCTATTCCAGCATATGCCATCAACAACTGTAGGCCTTTAGAATGTTATAATATTCTAAACATTCTCTCTGTCAATCAAAACCCTTTTCATTGTTATTTCTTGCAGAAAAGATGATTCGGGGCTACGTTTTTGGCTGGAGGAGCCTTCGACCAACTAAATGCAATACTTAGACCTATAAAGGATTATTATATGGATTGCATTTGATTATTTTGGTCTCCCCGCTGGATTTCGGATTATTCACCTTTCGCCAGTATGGAGGGACGGGATTTTGCTGCGCCTGCCCACCTCCTGTCGGAGCGGGGCGCGCTGGTACACCGCGCCGCCTCTCGGATCGCCTCCACCGGTCACAGTTCAGTACAGCATGGCGGTCATTTTCCGTCAGGAAAATACTACCCTTCTCACATCCCAATGGCTCCGCATTCAGGTTGGTAAAATATATATACGTGTTGTTTCACCATAGAGTATTTGGAACACAATGAAAATATATTAATCCATTGAATTTGTGCCAAATGTCCCCAATCCCCCTGCATGCATTGCGCCAGATAATTAATTAGCACGCGAGGTTGGCAGCTAAGGGACGTTACTAACGAATTTTGCACTAAATATGTCCAGAATGATTTTGCGGTATAATTATGATTTACACTACATGATTTGTTCATGTTGTTTTAGTGGTTTCATAAACCCCGGGTTATATTAGGCTGCATCATGCATATATATGTAAAGCAAGCACATATTACACATCCGTGGTGTTCTATTACGCGCTGTGGGCTACTGTAAACAAAATGTCTGCTACTGTACTTGACCATTTGTTGATGTTGAGTGGGTGAATTGTAATTTGGTTTAATGGGCCACATGTAATAAATGTAGTAACTCTGTGGAGTCAATTGTACCCAATTGTTGCGGCCTATTTAATTTAAACCGTGTGGTCTAATGAATTAGACAATTGGTCGTTTTTACCAAATGCACGGTTTTTTTACGCAGCTTTCCGGCGTCCTCCCATTTTTCTTCAATGACATGCTGGTGATTCTGAGTGATATTCATGAGTGTCATGCTGCTGTGGTTGATGGCAAGCACACGAACAAAAGCCTGGGCGTTCACTGTTCACGGAAGTGCATACGGCGACTGAACGGGGATCTGATGTATGTAACCATGTAGGCATAGCCGCGGGAAAATCCTCCTTCTATATCGGGCATTCGCAGTGCATGCATCAGTGACTTAGGCATCTATTTATCGAAGTGTACTGCATGTAAATAGGCACGTGTGTCAACATGGAGTGCCTGCGTGCGTGGACTCGTGCGCGCGTGTCTCCACTGAACGATCAACTGTATTATATAGGGACAACCAAAACATGGGGAAGGTGCAACGTTAGAAGTTTATATTCACACCAGTTACATTTTAGGGTATGGGAGTAGATTATCAAAGTTCGGGGAGACCCCACAGGGCACACACTGGTTGAATCAACGTTGTTTCAATGTCATTTCAAGAAATGATGTTGAACCTATGTGGAATAGAAGTTGAATTGACATCTGTGTCCAGTGGAACAACACCACAAAATAGTTGGATTTGGACATGTCACATTAAACTGCATAACATATATCATTCATATAATAGTTTGTTTTTGTTGTCGTTAATGCTTCCACAATTTCCTCAAATAATCATTGTCATTAGATGATATACCCCACATGCAACTTTAAGGTCATTGGGGTCACCATAGAGGACAACAGCACTATATTTCTTATATGTTACAGCCAGGTGCGGGGTATGGTTAAATAATTAAATCATCTGTAGGAGTTATTGAATATTTGATTCATATTTGGCAAAGGCTGAGTCATCTTTTCTCCTACTATTGCCCTGTTTCTGAATTATGCTGAGACGTTGCATTTTGGAGTCCCCCATAGAGTTGATTTAAATATCCTGTTATGCTCTTCTAGTGCAGCGTCATTTGTCGAAATGACATCTGATTATAGCAATTACATCAATTCTTATACAAATATGTTTAAAAAAAAATACATTATTGGAATGTACTGCACACACTGTATACATTATATCAAAATCAATATACATTTGTTGACAAGGGGCTCACGATGCCTCTTCCCGTCTGTCTGTCAGGCATGCAGTCCTGGCCTTTGCAGGAGATTGTGACGTGGTTAGCTCTTATAAAGGGCAGCAGGTCTGGGTATGTCTGTGAATGCCTGCTTGGTGCTCTAGGGGTTGTCCTGGCTTCCCACCCAACCACATAGACAACAGCTACAGTGCAGTGGTTGAAGGGAGGGAGAGTCATTTGGAAAAAAAGGCAAACCATACTTTTTTAGGTGTGTTATACTTTTGTCAGTTGATTTTTACAATTTGTAAAGTTATCTATTGTGTTTTTTCAATCTCTCATTGATAACCAGTTGGTGTGCACCTCATGTGGAGTTCCTGGCAAAATCCATCGTTTGAAAATGTTAGGCATTTTTGCCCACTGGGTCCAATCTCTTCCCAGTAAACTGGGAACATTCCTAGGACCTTAGCTTAACATTCTACATTAAGTTCTAGTTAGCGTTTTTAATCTAACATTAGAATGATAACACCCCAAAACATTAAAATAATGTTTTTCATCACAAAATATTTTCTTCTTCTTCAGAAAGTGATTCAATGAAATATCCTTGAAATGTTCTCCTCAGATGCACTAAGATGTTGTGCACAACACCTGTAACAACCACCACAGAACATTCCCCTGAGGTTGTTGTTAGGTTTCCAGGTAATGTAATAACAAAATGTGTTCTGGGAACGTTCGTGCAACATCGGGTGAATGTTTTATACAAACATTGTATAATCATCAGCACAACTGGAACGTTTTTGTGTATTAGAACTTTTGGGGCAACCTAATTTTATTTAATTGTATAGTCATTTAGCCCTTAATGAATGTTCTGGGAACGTTCACAGAACCAATTTCTGTTTGCTGGGTTATTCGTCAAACGACTCAATCTAATTGATTTTGATGTAAGGTTGTTGGAAAGAATAGACAGTTGTAGACCCACTTAGAAACACCATCGGAATGACCCAACGTTTTTGAACAGGTGCATTAAGACATTCTTGCAATAAATCACAAAATCATGGCAATTACATAACGTTAAAGATGGTCAGCTTTTACTATTCATTGATTTCACTGACACCAGATTGTTTTAAAGTCTATTCACAAATCCATTGATTTGTTACTGTATGTTTATTTGTTGTTGTCTTGATTTAGTATTTTGTTACCAGAAATGATCATTTGGATGAGAATTTGAGTATAATTCAGGAATTTGTGTAATAAAATTTTTAAAAGATTTAAAAAAAATGTGATTTAGAAAATGTGATTTGTTGATGATGCATCTAGATACTCTCTTATCAGTGTGTAGAGACTTGTACTGAATAACCTGAACAGGACAGAGATACAGGTTTCACACCGCTACAGACAATACCATCATGCATGTATCATTTAAGCAGATTGAATGGGTTCTTAAGCACTTACACATTTGTAAGATATTGTACGAATTGGAATTTGTTACATATCATACACGATTATAAACGTTTTTAATTGCAGGATGTGACATCATACTAAATTAATGATATAAGACACAATTGTGCAACAGTTTTCAGGGACCTGTTTTGGCTCATGAGCGCTAGTTTCAAAACTACTTGGTGAAACCTTTCTAACGGAACTTTAAGAAATAACAAAATGTGGAAATAGATTCTCAACAAAATGTGGACTCACATTTTAACATCTTCAACTAAACAGGTTTCTTTTGTCTTCTAGGAGTCATTA
>NW_025745950.1:160890-165890 GCF_021184085.1 Oncorhynchus gorbuscha | reverse complement strand
GAGTGGGTGAAGGGGTGGGTGGGGAGTGGAGTGGGTGAAGGGAGTGGAGTGGGTGAAGGGAGTGGGTGAAGGAGGGAGGGGGGAGTGGGTGAAGGGTGGAGTGGGTGAAGGGAGTGGAGTGGGTGAAGGGGTGTGGGTGAGGGGAGGGAGTGGGTGAAGGGAGTGGAGTGGGTGAGGGGTGAGGGAGGGAGTGGGTGGGTGAGGGAGTGGGGAGGGAGGGGTGGGTGAGGGAGTGGGTGGGTGAAGGGAGTGGAGTGGGTGAAGGGAGTGGGTGGGTGAGGAGTGGGTGAAGTGGGTGAGTGGAGTGGGTGAGGGGTGGAGTGGGTGAAGGGTGAGTGGGTGAAGGGGAGTGGGTGAGGGGAGTGGAGTGGGTGAAGGGAGTGGGTGGGTGAGGGAGGGAGTGGGTGAAGGGAGTGGGTGGGTGAGGGGAGTGGAGTGGGTGAAGGGAGTGGGTGGGTGAAGGGAGGGTGGGTGAGGGGAGTGGGTGAAGGTGGTGAGGGGTGAAGGGAGGGGAGTGGGTGAAGGGAGTGGGTGAAGGAGTGGGTGAAGGGGAGGGAGTGGGTGAAGGGAGTGGGGAGTGGGTGAGGAGAGTGGGTGGGTGAAGGGAGTGGAGTGGGTGAGGGGAGTGGGTGAAGGGAGTGGAGTGGGTGAGGGTGGGTGAAGGGAGTGGGGGTGAGGGAGTGGGTGAAGGGAGGGGAGGGGGGTGAAGGGAGGGGAGTGGGTGAAGGGAGTGGAGTGGGTGAAGGGAGTGGAAGGGTGAGGGGAGGTGGGGAGGGTGAGGGGAGTGGGTGAAGGGAGTGGAGTGGGTGAAGGGAGTGGAGTGGGTGAGGGAGTGGAGTGGGTGAGGGGAGTGGGTGAAGGGAGTGGAGTGGGTGAAGGGAGTGGAGTGGGTGAGGGGAGTGGGTGAAGGGAGTGGAGTGGGTGAAGGGAGTGGAGTGGGTGAGGGGTGGGTGAAGGGGGGAGTGGGTGAGGGGAGTGGAGTGAAGGGAGTGGAGTGGGTGAGGGAGTGGAGTGGGTGAAGGGAGTGGAGTGGGTGAGGGGAGTGGAGTGGGTGAAGGGAGTGGAGTGGGTGAGGGGAGTGGGTGAGGGAGTGGAGTGGGTGAGGGGAGTGGAGTGGGTGAAGGGAGTGGAGTGGGTGAGGGAGTGGAGTGGGTGAAGGGAGTGGAGTGGGTGAAGGGAGTGGAGTGGGTGAGGGAGTGGAGTGGGTGAAGGGAGTGGAGTGGGTGAAGGGAGTGGAGTGGGTGAAGGGAGTGGAGTGGGTGAGGGGAGTTGGGTGAAGGGAGTGGAGTGGGTGAGGGGAGTGGAGTGGGTGAAGGTTGTTTGTGAGATAGGATGGGACTGGCGCCGTCTTGGCCTTGTAGTGTCTGGTGTTGTGAACACTGAGTTCTCCTTCACTCCCCCGGCCTCCCCACTGCTGATAGTCTGGCCAGAAGGGGAGGGGGCAGGGCAGTGGCTGGACTCTGGCTGCAGCGCCTCACTGTAATTATTTGGTGCCAACTCAAAATCACAACCAGTTTTGGGATTTGGCGAAGGGAAAATAATAAAGCTCTGAGACCTACCTTTGAAGTCTGAGCGAACAAAAAATGACATCTTAAATAGCCCACAAAATATGACATTAAAAAGCAACTTGTTTCAGGGAGCCGCTGTGGTGGGAGTGTAGTGACAGAACGTGGGTCTTATGCCAAGTTGCATTTGGCCATGGCTCTTTGTACTCATGCCTGGTGTTCTCCACCCTCTCTGGGCCTCTGTAAAAGCGTGCTGGCCTCCAGCCTTCCAGAGTCACTGGGCTTTTTGTGGATTGTCGTGAGATGACATGACCGTCACAGAGCAGACATGATGTCATGAGGTGTCTCGTTAAATGGCTGGCGATCACCTGGCACGGTGGCACCCTACACCTGGCTGAAACACACACCTGGTGGGGAGGGATCGACCGGCTGCTACCACCAGCTGTCACCCTGCACCCTGCTTGCTAACGTTACTCCCCCTGGAAATCAGTCTACACTGTCCCCATGGAAATCAGTCTACACTGCCCCCCTGGAAATCAGTCTACACTGCCCCCTTGGAAATCAGTCTACACTGCCCCCCTGGAAATCAGTCTACACTGCCCCCCTGGAAATCAGTCTACACTGCCCCCTGGAAATCAGTCTACACTGCCCCCTGGAAATCAGTCTAGACTGCCCCCATGGAAATCAGTCTACACTTCCCCCATGGAAATCAGTCTACACTTCCCCCATTGAAATCAGTCTACACTGCCCCCAGTCTACACTGCCCTGAAATCAGTCTACACTGCCCCCTGGAAATCAGTCTACACTGCCCCCATGGAAATCAGTCTACACAGCCCCCATGGAAATCAGTCTACACTGCCCCCTGGAAATCAGTCTACACTGCCCCCCGGAAATCAGTCTACACTGTCCCCATGGAAATCAGTCTACACTGCCCCCCCGGAAATCAGTCTACACTTTCCCCATGGAAATCAGTCTACACTGTCCCCATCGAAATCAGTCTACACTGCCCCCCCGGAAATCAGTCTACACTGCCCTACCCTCTATAACCAGCCTTTCCCCTCTCCCTCTCCGTAGTGGCTTTATACGCTCTCGTCTTCCTTTAACCTGAGCTATGGGGTCACTATCCAGATTCAGTGTCTGTCCTTAACCTGAGCTATGGGGTCACTATCCAGATTCAGTGTCTGTCCTTAACCTGAGCTATGAGGTCGCTATCCAGATTCACCATCTGCCCTTAACCTGAGCTATGGGGTCACTATCCAGATTCAGTGTCTGCCCTTAACCTGAGCTATGGGGTCACTATCCAGATTCACCATCTGCCCTTAACCTGAGCTATGGGGTCACTATCCAGATTCAGCATCTGTCCCTAACCTGAGCTATGGGGTCACTATCCAGATTCAGCATCTGTCCTTAACCTGAGCTATGGGGTCACTATCCAGATTCAGTATCTGCCCTTAACCTGAGCTATGGGGTCACTATCCAGATTCAGTATCTGCCCTTAACCTGAGCTATGGGGTCACTATCCAGATTCAGTGTCTGCCCTTAACCTGAGCTATGGGGTTACTATCCAGATTCAGTATCTGCCCTTAACCTGAGCTATGGGGTCACTATCCAGATTCGGTGTCTGTCCTTAACCTGAGCTATGGGGTTACTATCCAGATTCGGTGTCTGTCCTTAACCTGAGCTATGGGGTCACTATCCAGATTCGGTGTCTGTCCTTAACCTGAGCTATGGGGTCACTATCCAGATTCGGTGTCTGTCCTTAACCTGAGCTATGGGGTCACTATCCAGATTCAGCATCTGTCCTTAACCTGAGCTATGGGGTCACTATCCAGATTCAGTATCTGTCCTTAACCTGAGCTATGGGGTCACTATCCAGATTCGGTGTCTGTCCTTAACCTGAGCTATGGGGTTACTATCCAGATTCGGTGTCTGTCCTTAACCTGAGCTATGGGGTCACTATCCAGATTCAGTGTCTGCCCTTAACCTGAGCTATGGGGTCACTATCCAGATTCGGTGTCTGTCCTTAACCTGAGCTATGGGGTCACTATCCAGATTCACCATCTGCCCTTAACCTGAGCTATGGGGTCACTATCCAGATTCAGTGTGTCAGTGTCTGTCTACAACTCAGTCATAGGGTGAACTGAAGAGGGGGGTGGAGGGCATCCCTGTTATTGACACATGGACCATTCAAACAGACAGATGTCATTACTGTAATATCAGATGTTATTACTGTAATATCAGATGTTATTACAGTAATAACAGATGTCATTACTGTAATATCAGATGTTATTACAGTAATAACAGATGTCATTACAGTAATATCAGATGTTATTACAGTAATATCAGATGTCATTACAGTAATAACATATGTCAATACAGTAATATCAGATGTTATTACAGTAATAACAGATGTCATTACAGTAATAACAGATGTCATTACAGTAATAATTAGCATTATTGTAATAGCCAAACATCAAAAGAATGAGACAATCATCCAATCAAGTATTCATTAGTAATACAGGACTGATTTGATCAGATTTCTCTGAAGATACTAAATGCGGTGGTGCTCGTTTGCTCCCATCCCGTGAAGGTAAGGGGGATGTTTGTGTGTGTGAAGCAGTCTGTGTCCGCAGTAGCTAGCTAGCGCTTGGCTTCGCAACAGCCTCTTCTGGCTGGAGAGTCAGTGTGGTCCCAGAGACGGGGCTCTTCAAACAGTCCGCCAGCCGCCCTTCCCTTCCCCCCTCCACAGCATGTGGCCTGGTGCCATGGTGGAACCCTGGCCCTGCAGCACGGGGCGGCACCACAAGACCAACACAAAGGAGACTCACGGGTGAGAGAGAGCGGCATGCTGGGTAATACCTTCCTGTATCAGGTTTCAGGGGCTTGGCTTTCCAAAGGGAAATAAACAATAGAGATTAACAGTAAACATTACACTCAGAAGTTCCAAAAGAATAAAGACATTTCAAATGTCATATTATGTCTATAAACAGTATTATAACGATGTATCTCTCTCTCTCTCTCTCTCTCTCTCTCTCTCTCTCTCTCTCTCTCTCTCTCTCTCTCTCTCTCTCTCTCTCTCTCTCTCTCTCTCTCTCTCTCTCTCTCTCTCTCTCTCTCTCTCTCTCTCTCTCTCCTCTCCTCTCCTCTCCTCTCCTCTCTTCTCCTTTCCCCTCTCTCTCTTCGTAGTATCAGCCTGCTCCTCATCAGACAGCCTAAGGCCCACCTCGGCGTGGCCGTATTGCATGTGACAGCTGTTAGACATTATTAACGGCTCATGCAGAAAATCCAGATGACTTGTTTTTAATTTAATTTCAATGTTATTATTGTAATCTTTCAGGGGAAAGAACATATACACACACACTGGGCGAGGGCAGCAGGCGAAATGGGCGAGAGTTGAGACGCTGGGCTGGGTTGTGTGTGTGTGTGTGTGGTTAAACCTTCCTCCCCAGACAGGTGCATTGTTCCCCTCATAACAGCACAGACTGTCCCTCCCTA